>NC_080071.1:49724327-49980858 GCF_949987535.1 Balaenoptera acutorostrata | reverse complement strand
GCAAAAGGTTCCAGGGTCACCTCATCCACTGTTTTTGTTTTCTTCTTGCAGGCCGCCGCCAAATTCGCTTTTGATATCTTCCTCCTCCATTCTTCCGTACTCTTTTTTGAGGATTATGGTTTTGATACACGGGTTGGCAGCTGTGAAGATGGACTTCCTGCCGGTGGCAATCGGGTCCCGTTGTTCTAATAGAAATGTCAAGCGTGCTGGTTGTGCTGCAAACCCTAGCAGTGTCTCCTGGGCGCTTGACTTAACAAGGTTGTGGGCCTAGGGCCACCTTGACCGGAAGCACACCGTGGGTAGGGAACTCTTCTCTCTTCAACACTCTAAACTGTGGGATTCAGTATACCTTAAAGATGGCTTTGAATGGTGGGTCGTGATAGGAATGGGTGATGATGGGGGGAAGGGTAGACATTTTTAAAGGGCAACAGAGTGTTGAACAGAAGGGGGTCTGGCCGGTGGCCCAGCAGGCTGGATGTTGTTTGTGAGCACACGGGGCCTTCTAGAGCCCTTCACACATCCTTTAACTTCATGGCATACCTAGGAAATAATCTTGTCTGCAGGACCCCAAGTGGGGCAAACAGAGGAGGCTGCTCACGCAGGAGGGACTGGGCCCTTCCACCCTGGAGGGCAGAGGAGACCACTGTGTACATACCTGTAACCCATTCCATGGCATGAAATCAGGAAGCTCTGTTTTAAAGTTCTAGCTAGCAGGTTTTCTTATCTACATTTCCCCAAACCTCCTGAGTTGTCAAGTCTTGGTCGTCAGAGCTGTGGGGAACCACCAGGACGGGGGCCTGGGGGTAATACTCCGCTTGTCGTAGTCCAGGAAATGGTGCTTAAAACTTTGCATCTCCCGGGCGGAACTCATCTTTCTGCTCCCAGCCTGCTTCTTATGGTCTCTGACTGAGACAACTCCTCCTTCACATCCCCCCCCCCACCCCATTATCGGGCTTTCACTCACTAGCAAGTCCAGCTGATCCATTCTGTCTTCTCTCTCAGATTCATTTTTTAGGTCCATCCCCTGTATTATTGTTTATTAATCAGTCTAATAATTGTATCTAGTCTCATTTCTATCTGTGATGGAAAGATCAAGAAATAGTTTGAACATAATCAACTATACTCCAATATAAAATTAAAAAGTTAAAAAAATAAATCAAATCAAAACAAAACAAACAAACAAAAAGAAACAGTTTGATATTTGGAAGTAAAGAGATAGCAGATACCAGAAGAGTTAGAATGCAAAGAATTTGCCCCTAGGGAGCAGGAATTGGGGGAGGGGGGGTGGCACAGGAGACTGCTGTTTTTGTGACACAGCAATATGCCTCTACGACCTAAATCTAGTCCACTTTCCACTTAGCTGCCACGGAGATGATCCTACATCACACCTCTCAATAGGTTGCTTGCTTAAAAGCTTTCACTGGCTCCCAGGTCCTATCAAGAGCAAGCTCCTGGGCATGGCTTTCAAGGCCTCTCTCCCCCTCCCATCTGTCAATCCTGCCCCCTCACACTTGACATGCCATTTTACCACACCACATCTAGTTTCCTAAATGCACAAACTGGTTTCATTCCTTTGTGCCTTTATACAGGTTATTTCTTTTGCCTGGAGTATTCTCATGCTGCTGTGATAATAGCTAATGGCACGAGGCTAAGTGCTTTTTGTGTTCTATAGCTGTTCATTCTTATATCAACCCTGTGGTAGGATTACTGTTATCTCAATAAAGAATAAAACTGTGACTTAGAGAGGTTAAGTAATTTACTCAAATATGTAGCATATGGTGAGGCCAAATTTGAACCCAGCTATATGACTCCAGGACTCACATTATTTTACCTGTTCATACAGGTAAAAAATTTAGTGTTTTCTCAGACACTATATTTGAGCAGGATTTAAATTGTAAAATGTTTTAAAAGTCTTCAAAGTGCAAGGAGAAAATATAAGTGAATTGCTTTTCATCTCAAAGTAAGCATGGAACAAAGGACAAAATTACAAAGGAAAAGTGACAGATTTGACTATAGAATTTTTAACTTCTTTCATCAAAAAGGCCCATAGAGTAAAATTAAAAGACAAGTAAAAATTATCCAAAAATGTGCAATATATATGAAAGAGAGTAACATCCTCCTTTAATAAAAAGGTCTTACAAAGAAAATATAAATATCTTGTTTTTAAAAATGGGCAAAAATGTAAATTAGTTAAATCATGAGAGTAGAATGCAAATGGCCAAACATATTTTTAAGGGAAGTGAAAATGTAAAATGATAATGCACCTTCAAGTTGACTGAGAATAAAAGAATAGAGCTAGTGATTTGGACCATCGACCCTTGAGGCAGGATGTGTGGTAGGTGAGCAAGCTCCCTGCTGAGAAGGGCATAAATTGCTTCAATGTTTCTGGAGGGCAATTTGGCAGAATGCAGTAAAAGCCTCAAAAATGCTCACACCCTTTGACTCAAAAATTACATTTCTGGGAATTCATAATGCAGGGATTGACAAATATTTTCTATAAAAGTCCAGATAGTAAATACTTCAGGCTTTGCAGGCCACATGTGTCTTTCTTGCTTTTCTTCTTTGTGTGTGTGCTTTTTTTCTTTAACCCTGAAAAAATGTGAAAGCTGTTAGCTTGAGGGCTGTAGAAAAACTGGTTGTGGCCTGAAATTGGCCTGAGGTCAGTAATGTGTGCAGTGTTGACTGCAAGAAAGTTCATCACAGTGGATTTGGTAATAGCCAAAAGGATAAAGCAACTAAATGTCTGAGGATAGAAATTAGCTACAACCATGTGTGAAACAAGTTTTTTAAAGTTTTAAATGTTTAAAAAATTTTCAGAATGATATTTATTGCATGAGATAGTATTCATGATTTGTTAAGTGGAAAAATACAATTTACCAAAGAATATCTGTTATCCCAAATACAACATAATCATGTGTATCTATGCATAGAAGAAGAACTGGAAAGATATAAACACCCTAAGATGTTGATAGTGGTCTTGGGGTGGGGGTGAGATTGTAGATATTTGGGGTTTTTTGTTGTATGTATGTGTTTCCAATAGTGAATATGTATTGTTTTTGTAATAAGTAAAAATACAAGAAACTTTGCTTGGGCAGCAACAAGGCCCTTAGTTGTCAGTTTGAGAAAATCTTCCCCAAATTCCCTTCCCCTGTCTCTGTGTGCTCCCTGAACACATCATGATCTTTTTTTTTTTTCCTAACAAAATGATTCTTTTATTGCTATTTTTTTATAACGATCTTTTGACTACCATTATTTACTTAATTGAAGAATGGTTAATACCTTCGTTTAGTTATGCATTCCTCTTTTATTGGACATCTGGGTTCCCAGTATTTCACTATTGTAAGTATGCTGGTTATTTTCTACTTGCTGTCTGCCAGATCCATTTTCCTTCCTTCTCTGCCGGACTCTGTGCCTCAGAAGGCAGAACTTTCATAGACTATTTTCTCTGGGTTCTCTTGCTGGCTGGCTTCCCGTTAGGATTGACCAGTGGGTGATACCAAAAGCAGGTTGGAGAGTGGAAAATGGGAAAAGGCTGGGGTATTTCTTCCCACCTCTTTTGCTGCTTTGGTCCTCTAAGGCTCCTGTAAGGCAGCCCCTACCGCTTTGCTAATTTGATCTCCTCCCCTTATCCCTTCAGTCCTAGCAGTGGTAACAGCTTCTTACTGTTGCAAGAGGCTGGATACCTTCACATTGAATTGTTTCCCTTCACCCAACCCTAAACCTAACCCCAAATTTATGTAAATAGTCAGTTCAATAAAATCTCTTCTGTCGGAACACCTAAGTGGAAGTTGGTTCCTGTTAGGACAGACTGATGTATTAAAGAACACTGGTGAGGGACTTCCCTGGTGGTCCAGTGATAAAGAATCCGCCTTCCAATGCAGGGGACGCAGCTCCCATCCCTGATTGGGGAACTAAGATCCCACATGCAGCGGGGCAACTAAGCCCCTGTGCCTCAACTAGAGAGTCCGAGTGCTGCAAACTACAGAGCCCACATGCTCTGGAGCCTGTGTGCCACAACTAGAGAGAGAAAACCCGCACCAACTAGAGAGCTCGCATGCCACAACAAAAGATCCTGCATGCCGCAAAGAAGACCCAACGCAGACAAAAAAAAAAAAAAAAAGAACGCTGGTGAACATCATGGATCACAAATCTTTTATTTCTTATGCAACAGGCCCTGTATTCTCACATTTTATGTCTGAGCTTTTGACTACTTGCAAGGTAATTATAGAATGATTTACAAGTTTCCTGAAGCAGGAATTTGAATTACTGTGAGGCCAGTGTTTGGGAATGTAACATTTTGACTATTGTTCTCCACTTCTCCAGACACTTTTTGAGAAGTAAGACTCCATTGCGTTTTATTGAAGAAATCATATACTACAATATAGTGGTGTTCAAATTTTGATGTTTTCAGTGGAATCCATAAGAAAATATTCGTAAATATCAAGTCTAACATATAAATGAGATAAAAGTCACATACAGATTTGGGGAGACCTTCTTTCTCATCTTTGAGGCAGACTTAGGACATCCCTGCAGAATTCCCGGGCCCCTTGGAACACATTTTGAAAATACAGATTTGGAGAGTTCAAGAGTCTGGAAGATATATCCTTCATAAGTATCAAGTGTCTATTATATTTCTCTAGGTTAGATTCCTAGAATTACATGGTCAACCATATGACTTTGCCAATTGCCCTTCGAAACACTCTTCACTGTGAATGATGTTGCTTTCCTCATTACTGCATCTATTATCAAATACACACAAACAAAAAACATTTCCTAATTTCTCATTATAGTTTTAATTGCATTTTTATTATTTTTGAGAGTTTTTTTTTCCTTGTCTATTTGTCATTTGTATTTCCTTTTCTCCTCTTCCTTTCCACCTTTTTTTAGCTGCCTTTTCATGTTCGACCATTTCTCTATTCATTCAATACATATTAATTCCTTATATCTGGGTATTATGCTAATGAATTTAAATGACAAACAATAGTTATGCCTCTGCCCTCACGGAGCTCACAAACTAGCAATATTTGATTCTTACTATTTATCTTGTTTAATTCAATTAACAATATAGTAGTATGGCAACATTTTGTCACTTTTGTTGTGAATAATTTTCTTAGTTTGCCTTTTATTGAAGGGTGTTTATTATTTACAAATTAAAAAATTTTTAATGTAGTCAAATCTATGGATCTTTGTTTTTATGCCTGGAAAATCCTTTTAAAACCAAAGATCAGATCAATATTCACTTATATTTCTCCTGATATTTTTTACTATTTGAATTTTTAGATTTAAGTCTTTAATAATCTGGAAGTTATTTTGAGAAGCTCTAAATTGATTTCCCCCCACCCAAATATCTAATTTTTTTTTTCTAATATCCAAATAGCCAATTTTCCTGACATCACTACTGAACAGATATCCTTTTCCCACTAATCTCTGATGACAAATACATCATGTATTAAGCTCTTTTATACCCTAGGCTATATTGGGTCCTCTATTTTCTTTCATTCATCTGCCTTTGGATTACTGTGCCAATGGCAAAGTTTTTAATAGCAAATGGGTAATTCTCCACCAAAATTTACTCTTTCCAAATATTCAAAATATTTATATTTTCAGATGAAATTTATTAACTAACTTCTTATTATAAAAGTAATGCATTATGAAGACAAGTTGTGGAAACTTTGAGAAAACGTGAAAAAATATAAAGAATGAAACAAAACCCATACCAAATTCTATGACCATTAACATTTTGGAGTATAACTTGCCATCTTCTCTGTGTGTTTATGTATATATTATTTCTACAAATGTTACTAAGCATACTGTTTTGTAAACTGCTGTTTAATCATCATATATGAGCATTTCACCATGTCATTAAATATTCCTTTGAAATATGATTTTTAATGACACATTAGCCAAGGCCTCTAGCATAAGGGTCGATAGCAGAGTGTCAGCAGGCAGCTCTCACAGCCTCCTAGACTCAGTCATATCCTTTAGTCAGTCATAGCAAACTAGCATTGAGGTCACCAATTGTTGTCACATGGATCAACATTGCATGCCTGCCACTGTCATACCTCATAGCTTGAAATCAGCTGTTGGAAACTTGAAATTGGTTTTGACTGTAATTCACTGGATTATAATGAGTTTTGGAGCATTTGCCACCTATAGGTCATCTCTTAGGCGTATGTAAAAATGACTCAACCGTAAGATATTAGGTAGCTAACAGATAGGCAAAAATGTAGGTTACTCACACAAGAACTAAATTTGAATTGATTTAGTGTAAGAGATTCCTAGCACCATATTGCACAATCTTACTTTTGTGTTCCCTTAAAAATCATTAACTAGGGCTTCCCCAGTGGCACAGTGGTTAAGAACCTCCCTGCCAACGCAGGGGACATGAGCTCGAGCCCTCGTCCGGGAAGATCCCACATGCTGCGGAGCAACTAAGCCCGTGTGCCACAACTGCTGAGCCCACATGCCCTAGGGCCCGTGCTCTGCAAAAAGAGAAGCCACCACAATAAACGCGTGCACCGCAACCGAAGAGTAGCCCCCACTCGCAACTAGAGAAAGCCCGCGCGCAGCAACAAAGACCCAATGCAGCCAAAAATAAATAAATAAATAAAACAAATAAATTTTAAAAAATCATTAACTAATATAAGTCGTTTATACTTTCCTTAGAAAAGGCTGAACAACTCTCATGAAAACAAAGCATATCCATGATTTTCTTAAAGATTTGGGGAAGAATCCTTAACATCTGTGATAGAATATTTAAAACTCCTTGAGTTTTTCTTAAATTACAGTGCAAATTTACTAAACTATATAAACTAGGGGGCTTTGAGCGTGGTATTGAGGGCTACATGTAGCTGAGATCCTACGAAAACAAAGGGTAAATTTCTAGAACAAGTCATGCAGATATATTTATAAGCACTTTCCAATGTATGGGAACATAGGCTTATCTCTAACAAAGTTTCACCAGGCCTGAGTGTTTATCTTTACTCTCTCACACCCTATACACACAAACGCATACACATGTAGTATATATACTTAAAACTTCATAAAATAGGAATTATCTTTTTTTTTTCACTTACCTTTCCACAGAAGGGTTGCTTACTGAATTCCAAGATGTAAAATATAATAAATGCCAAAGTCTTGAAGTATATAGTTACTTAGGATCTGAGCTTCCCTCTGTCTCAAGGGAATTAAAAGCTGGAATCTGAGAGCAAAAAGTTCAGGGAAGGGACTCTGGATTGCCTTCCCCTGTGCTTCATCTGAACACTTTTTTAGTAAACTGCCCAGCCCAGCCCCTACTGATTAGTTGTACAATTCTCTGCCATTCAGTACAAAGTTTTTCCTCTGGAACAATCATGTTATCAATGAGTCATTTCCTCCAATTGTTAGACTTCCCTGAATATTTTCTTGTTTACTTTAGCCATCCATGGAAGACCCTAAAATCAACTTATGTTGGAGACTCCCTGATACTCTTTAGTTTGTAAAACAATTTCCTGCGTATTTTGTTATCTTGAGTATTTATATCCTCATTGCTTATTCCTTTTGTGTATTTTGCTTTGGAATACATTTGCCTAGCTTTTTTTAGAACTGTTAATTTTGTAATCTATCTTTTGGATATTACATGGTAAGTGTGAATGTGACAGTAATTTCATAGGGAAAAGTGCATTAAAATTCTTTAAACCTCTTAGGCATTCAAAAATAGAACTTTAAGAAGCTGGTTTAAAACATCTAACATGCAGAATCAAATTCTTTTCCAAAACCACACCCTCCATACCTCATGTTACCAAATTATTCTGGTAAAAACTTAAGCCAGGGCTTCCCTGGTGACGCAGTGGTTAGGAATCGCCTGCCAATGCAGGGGACACAGGTTCCAGCCCTGGTCGGGGAAGATCCCACATGCTGCGGAGCAACTAAGCCCGTGCACCACAACTACTGAGCCTGCGCTCGAGAGCCCACGTGCCACAACTACTGAAGCCTGCGTGCCTAGAGTCCATGCTCTGCAACAAGAGAAGCCACCACAATGAGAAACCCGCGCACCGCAACAAAGAGTAGCTCCTGCTCGCCACAACTAGAGAAAGCCCACGCGCAGCAACAAAGATCCAACGCAGCCAAAGATAAATAAATAAAATAAATAAATGTATTTAAAAAAAACAAAACTTAAGCCAACAAGAGACTGGAAAGGCAAGAGGAGACAAGAAGTAGATCTCTCATATGCAAATTATACTGTGTTTTTATTTTGTTAAGTAACTTCCTTCTATGATACATAAAGTTCATCATTATTTAGGTAATATTAGGAGACAAATATATTTTGCCAATGGGGTTGTACTATTACTCCTAGCACCTCACAACTTAAAAATAATTTTAGCTTCCATAATGTCTTCACAGATATTGAACTTTTGATCCTAAATGCTTTTCACAAGTTTTTTCTTGTAGAATGTACTGACACTGAAATGTTTACTGAAATGTTTGCTTATTGTGATTAATTTCGAGTTTCCACAAATGAAATGTTGTAAGTGGGAAGAAAACATTGGAAAATTAGAAAGAACGTATACTTGTCTCGTGTTTTTGTTGTTGTTGTTCACATAGTTCTTTTTTTTTAAACACTTTAAAAAAATACATATTTATTTATTTATTTTGGCTGCGCCGGGTCTTTGTTGTGGCATGCGGACTTCTTAATTTCGGCTTGTTTGCAGGATCTAGTTCCCTGACCATGGATCGAACCCGGGTCCCCTGCATTGGGAGTGCGGAGTCTTACCTACTGGACCACCAGGGAAGTCCCAGTTCCTTTCGTCATAGATATTTTTCCTCCCCTTTTTTCACAAGAAAAGTTAAATATATTACCTGACATATACAGTTAAATTTTATCTTGGAAATAGCAACAAATGTGGTTCAGCTGATGCTTCTGTGAGGACCAATGAGTTAAATGAAAGTTGCAGACTATTGCTTGACACCAAGATGAGGAAAAGGACGCTAATTCCCAGTCACCATGCACTTCTCCATTGCCATTTCTGGTCTCCTGCCCACCATCCCTTTAGATAGTCTTACCTCCTGGGTGATTACGGAGGTTTTGTCCTCAACATACTCCAGGGTCTAGGAGGAGATGAGTGTACAGCAGCAGCTGTCTCTCATTTGTTGTTGTTGAAGTCACAATTTAAAACTTGAAAAAAAGCAATCTTTGATGTTACCATTTACCGTAAATTTTTCATCAGCTGCAAATTATTTCCTACCTCATCCCTGGATCTTAAAAACACGTATGAAACATTGTTGTCTTGCCTTGCACTGTCTTTTCTTTTTAAGTGAGTATTTTGCTCCTAAATATAGGCAGAAATTTTACAAATTTTGATTGATCTTACCACTAATAACATAGGATGTGTTGTTTCGGTTTTTCAATTTAGGGTTTGGAGGCAAGGGTCTCAAAGGAGGGTTTCTGAGCATTGCAGCTGCACAGAACACTGATATTCACAATTTTCTCTTTCCTTACCCTCTATCTTTATCTTCCATTGGGAAAGTGAATATAGCATTAAGAATAGTAGCGAGCCTCACCAACCAAACACCAGACAATACAAAAGTGACTCTGAAAGGACTCAAAGTCTTCCCATATGAGTGGGAAAGCATACTATTTCAACAGTCATTTGATTTTATTTCTCCTCCTCCAAAGAAATACCAAATATTAAGAAATCCAATGTTTTAAGAGGGAAGTATATGAATACTTTAAGGCAAATTTTAATCTACTTACATATTATTATTGCTGTGTATAGATACATACAATTCTAGGGAATTGTAGGGAAACCTAGAAAAGTTTAAAGGCTATAATTATTACAAAAGATTTTCCTGATTACATAGGTCCCGGTTGGACTTGCTAACATCACAGTATTTTAACTCTACTTACCAAACTTGGTAGGGCAGGTCAGTTTACTCATTTACTCACTGGGGGACGTTTTAGTGGTAATTTAAAATATTTATTGCTAAACTGAGCTCCTCAAGACTGTATCGATATAATATCCATATTTTAAAATAATGAAGATAATTTGACATTGCATATTAGAAATATGCGAATTATTAGAAATATGAAAATAGACATTTGCACTATTATTATGTACGTTTTTTGAAAATACAGAGCTTTATAATATCAGTGTTATATCTTATGTTGTGTATGTAAGAGTTATGCATGTATTTTAATTTTAATTATTAAGGACACAGTTTTACATGCAAAATCAAGCAATGTATGAAAGTTTTTTTGCAAGAAATGTGTTTTGGAGGCACTACCTTATGGAAAAACGTAAGCCTTTCAATCTTCTTTGATGTGATACATTCATCACCTGCTGGCAACTTACTAGAAACCCAGTGCATGTAGTAAAGAAAAAACTCATCCCAAAAGTATTTTGGGAATTACCTATAAAGAGAAATGTGGTAGGTTTTGTGTAATTTTTTTAAAAATAAATTTTATTTATTTATTTATTTATTTTTGGCTGTGTTGGGTCTTCGTTGCTGTGCGCGGGCTTTCTCTAGTTGCGCCAAGCGGGGGCTACTCTTTGTTGTGGAGCGTGGGCTTCTCATTGCGGTGGCTTCTCTTGCTGTGGAGCACAGGCTCCAGGTGCACAGGCTTCAGTAGTTGTGGCACACGGGCTCAGTAGTTGTGGCGTGTGGGCTTAGTTGCTCCGCAGCATGTGGGATCTTCCCTGACCAGGGATCGAACCTGTGTCCCCTGCATTGGCAGGCAATTCTTAACCACTGCGCCACCAGGGAAGCCCTGTAATATTTTTTATGTCCTTAAAAATCACTTTTATTTTTGTTACAAAACAATTATTTACTCTCAAGAGAAACAATAGAAAATATAAATAATAATAGAGAAGTAATGAGTCTCCCCTTTTTCCACCACCAGCCAAGGATAACTGCTGCTAACATTTTGGGTATATATTCTTCTAGAATGTTTCTATGCATACACATACACATTTTTTTCTAACAGAAACCATCTTTGTTTTTGAAATTTCCTATTTTATTAATGCTCCTATCTTTATCAGCTGCTCTTTGAATCAGTACACTGGGCATGGATACTGGTTGATGATCTGAGAAATAACCCATCATTGCCTGCCAAACCCACCTAATCTTGGAACTCATAAACATCCCCAGTATCCAAATAGATGGTTAAATCCCAGGGCCTCATGATCCAAGGTGACCCATTTATAGCTCAAAAAAGTTAAACCAGGTTAATCAGATTGTTATGCTGAGTTCAGAAAATGAGAAACAGATTGGCCAGTTCGTAAGTTTGACAAAAGCAAAATGAATAAGTAAATAAATAATGATTTAAAAGCGATATTGTGAGATGCTGTCACGAAGTAGAGTTGGGCTCAAACAAACCAAGACAAGTCAAAACCTCTTAAAAGTCAAGTTAGTATGAAGGTGTAGAAAAGATATAAGAAAGGATGTGGGGAGCCAGACAAACTGGCCATGTTTCAAAGTGATACTGATAGAATTCAAATCTGATTTTGTCATGTTTCTGCTTAAATACCCGTAAGGTAGCTTCATAGACCCTTTGTGATCTGATACCATCCTGTCACTCCTTGCCACTATCAGAATGCTGGAGTCATGTTTTTTTTTTTTTTTTTAACATCTTTATTGAAGTATAATTGCTTTACAATGGTGTGTTAGTTTCTGCTTTAAAACAAAGTGAATCAGTTATTGGAGTCATGTTTTGTTCCATCTGTGCAGAGTTTTCCTATATATAAAACAGTCAGTTCTTCTGAGTAGCTTTCTCTGATTCTTAGACTATGACAGGTGGTCCTGCTATGTGCTTCCATAGCACCATGTAACCTCCAAGGCTGCAGGGCCCAACACCTAACATAGCACCTGGATCATAATAGGCCTTCACTGACTATATAAAGCACCAAGAGAGAAGCAGACATTCCACAAGTCTGTGTGAGATTCCATGTGACCAAAGAAAGAGGGCAATGAAAAGAAAGGGCACCCAGATGTGGCTCATATGTAATCAATATTTAAAAAAAAATTTTTTTAAAGTACTGGTTCAGTTGTAAAATTTTTTTTTTTTTTAATATTTATGTATTTATTTATTTATTTATGGCTGTGTTGGGTCTTCGTTTCTGTGCGAGGGCTTTCTCCATTTGCGGCAAGCGGGGGCCACTCTTCATCGCAGTGCGCGGGCCTCTCACTATCGCGGCCTCTCTTGTTTCGGAGCAGAGGCTCCAGACGCTCAGGCTCAGTAATTGTGGCTCACGGGCCTAGTTGCTCCGCGGCATGTGGGATCCTCCCAGGCCAGGGTTCGAACCCGTGTGCCCTGCATTAGCAGGCAGATTCCCAACCACTGCGCCACCAGGGAAGCCCAGTTGTAAAATTTAAATTAAAAATAATTCAGTTCCTCAGTTGTACTAGACACATTTGAAGTGCTCAGTAGTCACTTGTGTCTGATGTTGAACAACATAGCTATAGACAACTGTGAGAGTTTTTAGCAGCTAAATAAAAAGTCAAAAGTGGCATCCTAGGAAGATTTGTTATCAGTAAAATGCAGAGTGAATTGAAGGATGTGATGGTTGAGAGAGAAGAGAGAAGTTATATCTGGAATGAATTACATGTGGGTACTAGAATGGTAGCACTGGGGTGTTAAGAGGAGTGGGCAAATCTGAGAGATGTTTCGAAGAAATAATTGGCATGCCTCGGTGACTGATTGGCAATGAGAGAAGAAAAAACTATTCAAGAGTGGTAGCCAGGGACTTCCCTGGTGGCACAGTGGTTGAGAATCTGTGTGCCAATGCAGGGGACACAGGTTCAATCCCTGGTCTGGGAAGATCCCACATGCTGTGGAGCAACAAAGCCCATGTGCCACAACTACTGAGTCTGCACTCTAGAGCCCACGAGCTACAACTACTGAGCCCGCGTGTCCTAGAGCCTGTGCTCTGCAAAAAGAGAAGCCACCGCAATAAACATGCGCACCACAACGAAGAGTAGCCCCCACTTGACGCAACTAGAGAAAGCCCGTGTGCAGCAATGAAGACCCAATGCAGCCAAAAAAAAAAAAAGAGTGGTAGCCAGCCTCCAAACTGCCCTCAATGATCCTTGCCTCCTAGTATTCACACCCTGGTGGGTGTAGTCCCCTCCTACACTGTACCAGGGTAGTATGTGTGACCTATAGAATAAGGCAGTAGTGATGGTACATCACTTCCAAGATTAAGTTATAAGAGATATGGTGGCTTCTGTCTTGGTGGTTCTCTCTTGGATCACTTACTCTGGAAGAAGCCAGCTGCTATATTGTGAGCAGCCCTGTGGAGAGGCCCCTATGGCGAGGGACTGAAGGCTGCCAACAAGCTTGTCAGTGAGTTTGGAAGTGGGTCCTTCTGCCCCAGTTGAGCATTCAGATGACCGCCGTCCCAGCCAACACCTTGACTGCAACCTCAGCAAAGACTCTAAGCCAGAACCACCAAGCTAAGCCTCTCTCTGATTCCTGAGTCTCAGAATCAGAGAGATAAGAAATGTTTGTTGTTTTAAGCTGCTAAACTTTGGGGTAATTTGTAACAGCAATTGATAATTATTGCATCAAACCTTAATAAAAAGATAACCCAATTTAAAAATGAGCAAGAGATTTGAACAGCCACTTTACAAAAGAAGATAATAAGTATATGAAAAAGTGCTCAATATCATTAAATACAAGGGAAATGCAAATGAAAACCACAATGAGTAATACTATACACACACCAGGAGGATAAAATTAAAAAGACTGACAGCACAAAATGTTGATGAGGTTGTGGAGCACCACAATTCTTTTTTTAAAATTGAGATATAATTCACATATACAATTTACCAATTTAAAGTATGTAATTCAGTGGCTTTTAGTATAGTGCAACCATTACAATATATTTTAGAATATTTTTATTACACCAAAAAGACACCCACATGACTTAGCTGTCACCCTCCAGTTGTCCCACCACTCCTACCAAGACCTAGGCAGCCACTAGTCTACTTTCTGTCTCTATACATTTGCTTATTCTAGACACTCATATTAATGGAATCATACAAAATGTGGTCGACTGTGACTGGCTTCTTTTCACTTTGCAGTGTTTTCAAAGTTCATCCATGTGGTAGCTTGTATCAGCAGTTCATTTCTTTTAATTGTCAAATAATATTTTATTGTGTGGATATATCACTTAAAAAATCCACCAGTTAGACATATGGGTCAACATTTTAGTGATTATGAATAATGCTCCTATAAAGATTTGTGTGGATTATGTTTTCATTTCTCTTGGGTGTATATCCAGGAGAGGAATTGCTAGGTCTCATGGTAACTCTATGTTTAACCATTTGAGGGACTGTCAGACTTTTTTCCTGAAATGGCCATGGCATTTTACATACCTACCAGCATTGTATTCAGGATTCCAAATTCTCCACCAACACCTGTTATTTTCGGTCTTTTTGATAGCCATCCTGGTAGGTGTGAAGTCATATCTTATCTTGGTCTTGATTTGCACTTCCCTGATGGCCAAGCATGTTGAGCACCTTGTCATATGATTATTGATCATTTGTACATCTTCTCTGGAGAACTGTCATTTTTTTTTCATAAATTTATTTTTTATTTTTGGCTGTGTTGGGCCTTTGTTGCTGCACGTGGGCTTTCTCTAGTTGTTTCTCGAGTGGGGGCTACTCTTCGTTGCAGTGTGTGGGCTTCTCATTGCGGTGGCTTCTCTTGTTGCGGAGCACAGGCTCTAGGTGCGCGGGCTTCAGTAGTTGTGGCGCAGGGGCTTAGTTGCTCTGCAGCATGTGGGATCTTCCCAGACCAGGGATTGAACCCGTGTCCCCTGCATTGGCAGGCAGATTCTTACCCAATGCGCCACCAGGGAAGTCCCAGGAGAACTGTCTTTTCAATCCATCATCCATCTAAAAAATAGGGCTATTTGTCATTTTTTATTATTGAGTTGTAATAGTTCTTTACATATTGTAGATACTGGCTCCTTATCAAATATATCATTTGCAAATTTGTTTCCCTTTCTGTGGATTGTCTGCAACTAGAATTCTTAGTCCAAAATAATACAAACACCCTTTTGAGAAAGGTCCTGGGTTACATAATTTGCCCAAATTCACTAAGCTATTCACTAAACTAGCACACTAAACTAGTGTGCTAAAGGCAGGTCAGGACCGACATAATTTATGGGGCTTAGTGAAAAATGAAAATGCAGAGTCCCTTGTTCAAAAATTATTAAAAGCAGAGCATTAAACCAAAGGCAGATTCCTTCTAAGCATGGGGCCTTGTGAGACACAGGTTACACACACATGAAGCTAGGGGGACAGGGAAGATTTGAATCTTGGGCTTGCAGGAAAGCCCTTGGTCTTTCCAGTAAAACATGCTGATGATTGTTCATTTTTTGTGCACGCTGAATGAGGGTGATGTCAAACAGCAATTTCCCACAGCAGGTTAAAAACTGAATTGTAGGTCAGGAGTTCTTTCTGTGATGCCTGTTTGCCCTCTGTTCAATGGGTATTTGGTAATTATATTTGACTAGGTAGAAAGGTAATTTTTGACCAAAGGCTTGGCAGTATATTCTCAGATGTCAACTTGCTAAGACTAACTCCTTTAAATTCCCTCTCTCTGAAATTCTTCCCTGAATTCCTCCTTCCTGATAAATGTGTCAGTGGTTCAGTGGTGATGAAATGTTTGCTGCTGGACATCTGGGTGTATCTGGACGCAGAGGAACATTCTTCTGTATCTACATAATAGTTGATACTAGTGGTTGAGTCAAATTTTAGTTTCATTCAAGAGTAGGCTACTTTCTAGATGCAATTTTATGCTTTTGCTGATAACAGTAACGTTTAGTTTAGTTGAAGACATATATATCACCTCTTAAGGAGACAATTCTTGTCTGTCATTAAGGAAGATTGGGGAACTATAACTTTTCCAAAAAACCGGAAATATCTCAATCCTGATATGAAAGAAATTCTGCTATGTTAGGCTAGGAATAAATGACAGTAAATGTCTTCCTCTTATCACGTGTATTTCATCTGCTTGATTCTCAGAATAGAATACTAATCTTAGGGACTTCCCTGGCGGTCTAGTGGTTCGATCCCTGGTTGGGGGACTAAGATCCCGCAAGCCGCAAAGCACAGCCAAAAAGAAAAAAAAAGAATACTAAGTTTACTTTTTAAATGTTTTTTGGCCGCGCCGTAGGACATGAGGGACCTTAGTTCCTCAACCAGGGATGCAACCCCTGCCCCTTGCAGTGGAAGAGCGGAGTCTTAACCACTGGACCGCCAGGGAAGTCCCAAGTTTATATTTTTAGTTTTAAAAAATCTTAAGATTCCAGAAAAGTCTTTCCTGTCAGTCTCTGCTAGTCAAACTAAGCTGGCTAGGTCACTTCGGTTTTTCCCAGGAGAGCCCCTAGCGAGCAAACTCTTCCCTCCGGTTCAGCCCGCCTCTGCTCTCTGACCGCTCCTTCAGCCCTGCCCCGCCTCGCCCACCGCCTGCACCCCGGCCCCGCCCCTCCCAGGCCCCTCCCCTCCCCTCCCCAGGCCCCGCCCCTTCCCTCCCCAGGCCCCGCCCCTCCCTCCCCAGGCCCCTCCCCAGGCCCCGCCTCTTCCCACCTCCCATCTCCCTCAACCATTTCCTCAGTCGGTGGTTCTCGCCCCGCCCCTCAGCGCCGCGCCGCGGTAAAGTCCTGCCCTAGGCCTCTCTGGCCCTCTGGAGGACTTGCCGTCTGTGTCCGGCGGCGCCGGGCGGCGGTGGGCGGGTCTGACGTGCGGCGTGAAGAGCCAAGCGAGTGGGCTGCCTGGTCCGGGCTGTTTTAGGCTCCAGTGTTTTGGCGATGGGGCTGCGGGAGATGTGGAGACTCATGTCGAGGTGAGTGAGCGAGCGGCCTAAGGCAGGCTCATCGGCTGCGCTCGCCCAGGTGGAAGAGGTCGGGGGGGGTGGGGACTGCCTGGCCTTGACGTTTCGAGTCGCCCTTGGAGGTGCAGCTCTCAGACCCGAGTCCCGACCCTCCTGGATCACCCTCTGCCCTCCTCTGGGTCTCGCTGTCACTCCTTCTAGCACCTTCTTTGCAGCATCACCTTCGTTTTCTGCCTCTCTGGCTCTTAATGCAGCCTTGACCCCCGTTTCTTTCCGTTTTCAGAGTTGAGTAAGTTTGGGGGACACGCAGGGTTTCAACTTGGGGGAATTTTGTGGCATGTTTTGTGCTAACAAACGCTCGTGCTTTGCCAGCTGTATCTGTGCTTGTGGTGTGATTGTTGTTCAGCTCTGTCGCGTAGTTCCAGCGTTAGTGCGGCTGTCTGGAACTTCGAGGCGAGTGTTGCGGCCGCACAGCTTGGCTTGGGGGAGTATGTGTGCAAACGTGTTGAACTTTTGAAAGTGCTACTCAATGCAGCTTGAGGTCAGCTGAGGAAATCTGGTAGCAATCACTGTAGGAAGTTAGGCTGCAGGTCTTGAGGCCTACCGCCTGCCCCCATGCATTACCAGGTATCAGCTCAGGCTGCTTGAAGGGAGAACCGGCTAATTTCCTCGACAGCTGAAATTCCTGGGGGTTTTTAGTCTTGGATTTTGCTTTAGGGCAAAGGGATGGGAGTGGTTTTCTGATTTAAGAATAGTTTCAGCTTTAGGGCAATGTGTCTAGTTGTTTTAACCTTGTATCCATGCACCTGGTATACAGTATTTGAAGAAAAATCGAAGAGTTGCTTCCTTCTACTTTTTTTTTGTTTTTTTTTAATACCTTGAAATTAGTTGTCTCTGTGCCTCTAACCAGCTCACAGAGGAACTTGGCAGGTATAAAGAAAATCGGTACATATAATCACTGCTGCTGCTTTTTTGAAGCTGTGAGCAAATACCGAATTAATTGAGAAACAAATTGGGAAGACATGTTTGTTAACAAAATTAACTGACTTGGGAAAGAATCTGTCATTCCCAGAGTTCAGATTGGCTCTGTTGCATGCCCAGTTGCAAGGTGCAGACTGATTAGGCGAGTCCTGGACTGGTTTGGGGGCTTTGATCAGAGATGCCTTTTCCAGGGCCAGCCCTGGAGTGGGTATTACCCTGGCAAAGCAGAGACCTGAGGCCAGTATCATCCAGTTTTTTTTTTTTTTTTTTTTTAAATCTTTATTTATTTATTTTTGGCTGTGTTGGGTCTTCGTCTCTGTGCGAGGGCTTTCTCTAGTTGTGGCAAGCGGGGGCCATTCTTCATCGCGGTGCGCGGGCCTCTCACTACGCGGCCTCTCTTGTTGCGGAGCACAGGCTCCAGACGCGCAAGCTCAGTAGTTGTGGCTCACGGGCCTAGTTGCTCCACGGCATGTGGGATCTTCCCAGACCAGGGCTCGAACCCGTGTCCCCTGCATTGGCAGGCAGATTCTCAACCACTGCGCCACTAGGGACTCCCCTATCATCCAGTTTTAACAGCCTAATTACAAATGTACTAAGGAATACGGTGCAACAGTTTTCTGAGAGGAACTAGGGTCCCTGTGCTGTGGTTGACATTGTTGGGCAGTCCTTGAACCCTGGCTTCCCTTGGCTTTTCTGGCACTGTCTTGCTTTCCTACTACCACTCTCCACTACTTATCTTGCCCTAGTGCCAATACAGCCCTTGGAATTTTTTGTTATTGTTGTAGTTCCCCGGTAAAGTACCTCTCTCTGAAGATAGCTCTCAAATTTGTATGTCTAACCTTGGTTTATCCTGAGCTCTAGTACTAGTCACAACCACCTGAATGTCTCTTTTGCACCTCAAATATACATTTGCACATAAGTGCAACCCTTATTCCTCCTCTGCACTTTCAACTTCCTGGCACTATCTATTCTTCTGGATTCCTACAGTTATCTAAGTTCTCCCACACTCCCAATCCTTATCTCTTCCAGCTGATTCGAATTTGAGCAATTCTCTCATTTATCACTTGTTGTTTTTGCAGGAACTTGATTAATGGACTTATCTGTTCCCAATTTCAATAGGTTCTGCACATGACTGCCAGATTAATCTTGCTGAAGTTTACTTAGTGCCTTCCATTCCTCTGCTCAGAAGCTCTTAGAGGTGTCCTCCTACCTGTGGAATTAAATAAAAAGTTCCCAGCCTGGGTTTCAAAGATTAGGCCCCAGTTTAGTTCATGAATTCAACAATACTTACTGTCCTGTTACAGCTCCTGGGAGATAGTGTTCTAGGCACTTCTTTTATTCTGTAGCCAACCTGGACTACTTGTTCTTTTTTTTTTTTTTTTTCAAAGATTTTTTTGATGTAGACTATTTTTAAAGTCTTTATTGAATTTGTTACAGTATTGCTTCTGTTTTATGTTTTGATTTTTTGGCTGTGAGACATGTGGGATCTTAGCTCCCCGGCCAGGGATCCCAAGGATCAAACCCACACCCCCTGCATTGGAAGGCGAAGTCTTAACCACTGGACCGCCAGGGAAGTCCCTGGCCTACTTGTTCTTATTGTTTCTTAATTCAGGTCATTGAAGTCCAAGGAGATCAGATGAGAAACAAATATTTAAACAAAAGTAATACCTAGTTATCAAGTCTGATAAGTGTCTTAAAGGAAAAGAGAGCCAGGTTTAGAAAGGAAGAGGGGCTCAGGGAGCCTCTTCAAAGAGCCTACAAATGTGTTGTTTGGTTAGCAGTTAATAGTTGTTTGGTTTAAGCTGTTAATAGTGCTTATTAATAATATAATAGTGCTATTCCCTTCTTCATCTCCTCTGTGTTGTAATGAACTATATTGTTTTTGGTTTGCTTCTTGGGCTGCCTCTCTTCTCTTTCTTTTACTTCTGTGTAGTTGTTTCTGAAGGCTCAATATTTGATTCTCTATTATTATTTTTATTATTATTATTTTTTAGTCGAAGAGTCACAAACCCAAACGCAGATGCCCAGAAGGAATGGTGCCGGCTAGGTGGCAGCAGTGGGGATTAGTGGGGAACTAGTGAGCAATAGAGAGTGCTCTCTCTCTCTAAAGACAGCTTTTCAGCCTGGGTGTTGTTGCCATGTCGTAGAGTGTAGACCCAGGGTTTCCAGAACTACCGGTTTGTCTGGAAAAGCTGGAAAGCTGCGTTTGTAAGTGAAATCCCTTGATCTTAAAGTGTTTGCCATTTTAAAACACTGCTAACCAAACAACACATTTGTAGGCTCAAGCAGCCTTCAGGCCATAGTTTTCCACTGTAGCTTTCTCACTTATTCCTCATAGAGAGCTTAGAGGTTCTTAGGCCTCAGTGATTGTCTATACATGTGACTTCCTGACATGTCTTTAGTTCTAACTTTTCTTTCAAACTCTAGTCTTCTCCACTCACTGTTGAATATTTCTACTTAGGTCATTACAACCTCAAATTCAAAATGGAATTCATATTTCATCCTACAAACCAGCTAGTTTCCTTCCCAAGCTTTTCAGTACCTATTTCTCCTAGCTCTCCTGGCATGAAATCTTGTAGTCGTTTTTGGCATAATTCTTTTTCTTTTCCATTGAGTTTTTACTTCATAATAACTCAGTAAATCATTGCCTTGTTTCCACAGCTGGTGTTCATCAGTTCATGCCTGAGTTACTTGGCCTTGATTTTCTGTTCTATTCACATCCTACCATGCCTAGTTCTGCTGTAATAATCTTCATTAAGTACTATTTTTATTATATCGTCATCTTAAACAGTTTCATGAAAAAGTTAATTTTGTAAGCCCATGTGTGCTTTATTGGATAATCAAAAGTCTTCTAAACGATAAGGTTCTCATCTTCTAAGACAGTTGTTTTTAACTTTAGCATGTATGAGGATCACCTGGAGGGTTTGTTAAAAATAGATTTATGAGCCTTACCCCACAGTGTCTGATTCAGTAGGTATGGAATGGGGCCAAACATTTGCATTTCTGACATGTTCCCAGGTGAACTGATTGTGTAGGTCCAGGAACCACACTTTCAGAACAACTGCTGCTAGCAGCCAAGTTGACCATCACTTGAAGGAAATAAAACTGATAAAGTGAATTAGTAAATTAGCAGTAGCTGGGATGTGCATGTCTCTTCCCTTCCACCAGATGGCAGTTTGGGAGTCAAAAGGAAGGAAAGAGACCATAAATTCAGAATTACTTGGAGACTCTGAACATGCAAATACATTTTTGAGATATAAAAGTTAATACCAGATTTTAAATAATAGCTGAGTGTAAATCAAAACATACAGAAGTAATATGATTGTATAGAATCTGGCAGGGAACTTAGTTGTACTTAGGTTTGTTTTCTATTTTGCTTTATAGTAACTGGTCCAGAGATTTTTTTTTGACCTGTGAATGCCATACACAGTGGTTCAAACTTGCATTTGGTAGGTTTACATTAACTTTCTTTGAGTGAAATAAAATTCTATCTCATAAATAAAACTGGGACTTGAAGCCAGGCCTTGTGTTTCTCTTTGTTTATTCTTTATGCTGCAGGTAGTACTTAAACTGTTACATAAAACCTGCCAATATGGCAGCATCCTCATTAGCCTTGAACTGGCATTTAGGTATTGGCCATTAAGGAATTCAAAAAGTTATTCTGGATCTAAAGAAATTAGTGCTTAAATTTTTTGATACTTAATTTTTCTTTTTGGAAGTTTTTTGGGTTAAGTTGAAAATATTTTTAGAAGTGGTGCTTTAGGGTGAGTGTAGTTCAGATTTTAAAAGTCTATATAAAACCTCTATTTTAAAAATACCCCTAAATAAGGATCTGTCACTTCAGGTTAATTTTTTTTTTTTTTTGAAGTGGACTGTTTTTAAAGTCTTTATTGAATTTGTTACAATATTGCTTCTGTTTTATGTTTTGGTTTTTTGGCCGAGAAGCATGTGGGGTCTTAGCTCCCTGACCAGGGATTGAACCCACACCCGCTGCTTTGGAAGGCGAAGTCTTAACCACTGGACCACCAGGGAAGCCCCCCAGGTTAATTTTTATAAAGTATTGATATTAATGACAACTTGTCTGAACTTTGGAATCTTTTGGGGAGCTTCAAACAAGATACCTATGTCTGTGTCCAGTCTCCAGAGTTTGATAATTGGTCTTGGATGTGACCGGGGCTTTGGAATGTTTACAGTAGTCCCCAAGTGATTCTACTGTGCAGACTAGTTGTGGAATTACTGGCTTAAGATAAGAATATTTTAGTTGTGGTAAGGCAAGTTCAGAATATGCTAGTCCAGGAATGTGAAATGTGACTGACTTAATAAATTAGTGATTTTCCTCTTTTTTTTGTAGTAGTATTCAATTTGAATGTAATAGAAAATGAAAATAATACAAATTCTGAAAAGTAAGTTAGATTACAAATATTTTTATGAATTCAGTCAACTAGAATGTGGTTACAAGTGGTAACAATGGTCATATTGCCGTTTTTCTTAATGTCTCAGCTAAACTTTTGCCCTTCCAATAATCTCAAGGTATCCTTGAAAAATTAATAAAATTAATAAATTGGCAACTTATCAGGTCCATCAGATAGTATCTGTGTCTTTGCATATGCACAGCTCCTGTCAGGCTGCTGCTGCTACTGATCTCAGCTTTGACCTCTCTCTGTATATCTTAAATCTCACTTCTTGTATCCCAGTATAAGTTTCCCCTGCTATCCGAAAGTAGAGCATTTCTGTGAAACCTCGCATAAGCCGAAATGGTGTAAAGTGAAGAAGCAGTTATCTTGCAACACATCTTGCTAATAGATGTACAAAACAAATTGAGATAAAGCACAGAGGCTCCCACAGTTCAAGTCTTTGGTCGCTTGGTGCTGAGATGCAGAGTGCAGTTGCTGCGGAAGGAGCTCAGTGGTGCCACTCTCACTGCTCGGGGTGCATGCTGCCTCTGTAACGTCTCGCTTCAAAACAAACACTGAACGCTATTTTTGCTCTTCACCTGTTTTCATAAAAGTGATAATCCTCTTTGGATTTCTTTGGATTAGTGAAAACAGGTGCTAAGGTAGGTCTTTGGAAAAAGCAAAGTGGTGTAAAGCGAACTTTCGAAAAGCAGGAGATGCCTGTATCTTCCTAATTACGGTATTTTTATATGCATCTCTCTCACTAAACTTTGAGTTTCTCAAAGGCAAGAACGATGACTTTTGGGGAACTTTTTAAAAGACTCAGAGCTTAAAGATACAATTTGATGGATTTTCATGAACATACTCATTTCAGTGGCAGCTGGATCAAGAAACAAGATAGTACCAGCATCCAGAAGCCCTCTTTATGCCCTCTCCAGTCACTACCCTCCCCCATGTTGCTTTTACTTTTACTTTAATTGTAAAGTATCAACACACGAAGTACTTAAATGTACTATTCTGAAGTCTATAGCGAACTTTTATATATGTGAACAGTCCTGTAACCATCATGATAGAGACAACTTCCAACACTCCGTGTTTCCTCATGCCCCTTCCCAGTTTCCCCCACCCTCCACCATTCTTACTTCTGTTATTATTGATCACTTTTGCTAAGCTGTATCTTAAGCTTTGTATTCCTAGCCTAGCAAACACTTTTAAAATAACAGACTTAGAGTTGTATTGTATTTGTCTTGTAGCCAGTTTTCTTTTCATAACTTCTGTCATGACTATTTTTCTATGTCATAACTATTATTTAAATATTTTTAAATACATATTTTTCTTGGCTATGTAATGGTTTTGTATAGATGACAGTTTTAAAAGTATTACTATATTGTTAGATACTTACTTTGTTTCCAGCTTTTTCCTTATGTAAATAATTGTTGCAGGCATCTTTGTAAATCAAACTTTGATCGTGTCTGAAGTTTCCTTAATACAAATGCCTGTGAAATTACTAGGCCTAAGGGTATGATCATTTTAAAGGTTGTGGGTCCATATTTCCAGCTTGCCTACTGGAAAGGCAATACCAATTTATATGTCTCACAGCAGTGTCTGAGAAGGCCTGTTGCATCCTTATCAAACTTTTTTTAAATTAGCAGTTTTCTTTAACTTTTTTTATTTTAATTTTTTAAAATAAATTTATTTATTTTATTTTTGGCTGCGTTGGGTCTTTGTTGCTGCGTGTGGGCTTTCTCTAGTTGCGGCGAGCGGGGGCTACTCTTTGTTGCGGTGCACGGGCTTCTCATTGCAGTGGCTTCTCTTATTGTGGAGCACAAGCTCTAGGTGCACAGGCTTAAGTAGTTGTGGCACGCGGGTTCTAGAGCGCAGGCTCAGTAGTTGTGGCACACGGGCTTAGTTGCTCCGCAGCATGTGAGATCTTCCTGGACCAGGGCTTGAACCCATGTCCCCTGCATTCTTAACCACTGCACCACCATGGAAGCTCTTAACTTTTTTTAAAAAAGCAGTTTTAGATTTACAGAAAAAATTAGCAGAAAATTTTGACAAGTGTATAATGACAAGTCTTTACCATTACAACCGTACAGACTAGTTTCACTGCCCTAAACATCCCATGTGCTCCACTTGTTCTTTACTTTCTTCCTCCCTCCCCTAAACCTGTGATATCCACTGATCTTTTTACTGTCTCCATGGTTTTCAGAATGTTCTATGGTTGGAATCATATAGTATATAGTCTTTTCAGATTGACTGCTTTTGCTTAGCAGTGTGCATTTAAGGTTCCTCTTTTTTTTTTTTTTTTGTGGAAAGATAGCTTATTTCTTTTTATTGCTGAGTAATATTTCATTGTATAGACATACCACAGTTTGTTTATCCATTCAGCTATTGAAGGACCTCTTGGTTACTTCCACATTTTGGCTATTATGAATAAAGCTACCATAAACATTCACATGTAGGTGGACATAAATTTCCAACTCCCGTGGGTAAATACCAAGGAGTGCAATTGCTGGGTCATATGGTAGAAGAGTATGTTTAGTTTTGTAAGAAACTGCCAAATTTTCTTTCAAAGTGGCTGTACCATTTTGTGTTCCTACCACAATGAATGAGAATTAAACTTTTTTAAAGGATACTTTTTGTTTTAATAACTTTTCAAAGAAGCTAAAGCAAACAAAAGGGAATGTAGTATTTATACATTGAAACATGACTACCCACATTACTGTGTTCATTGTATTCTACATTTGTTTCAGGTTTAATTCATCCAAAAGAACTAATATCATACTACAGCATTTGGTAAGTTTGGACTTTGTTTTGCTGGCATTATTAGATTATAATGTGCAATTTAAAATGTTGTTGTTAGGGAAGTAGAGAAATACTGGCAGATTTCATTGATCTTGGTACACTTTGGTTTCCAATTTTATAGTGTCAAAACTTGACTCATATAACTTGTTGGAGGTGGCATAAGGTTATGGATAAGAGGATGGATCTTCAAGTTAGAATGCCTGGGTTTAAATAATGGGTCCTCTACTTAATCTTGGGCAGATTACTTGGTCTCTTTCAGCCTCCTTTTTTGATATATAAAAAATGAGGATAATAGTATCCATCTTAGAGTGCTTATGAGTAATAAATAATTCATTAAAAAATCTAGCATAGTGCTTGGCATATAATAATCATTTTATACATGTTAGCTACTATTGTACTAATAGTACCAGTCCAAAGCTTAGATGGTATTAGTTTATCACACTGCAAGGAAGAAATGATTTTTATTCATTTTTATATATCTTTGCTATAGACTGAATGTGTGCCCCCGAAATTCATACGTTGAAATCTAATTGCCAGTGTGTTGATATTTGGAGGTGGGGCCTTTAAGAGGTGATTAGGTCAGGAAGGCAGAGCTCTCATGAGTGGGATCAGTGCCTTTATAAAAGAGACACCAGAGAGATCCCTCACCTTTTCTGCCTTCTGAGGGAGGATGCAGCAAGTAGACAGCCATCTATGAACTGGGAAATTGGACTTAACCAGACACTGAATCTGCAGACGTCTTGATCTTGACTTCCCAGCCTCCAGAATTGTGAGAATTAAATGTTGTATAAGTTACCCAGTCTATATTTTTGTTATAGCAGCCTGAACGGACTAAGACACCCTCATCTATACAGTAGGTCCTATTACTTATCTAGTTTATATATAGTGGTGTATATGTGTCAATCCCAATCTCCCAATCTATCCCTCCCCCCTTACCCTCTGGTAACCATAAGTTTGCCAAACAACTTACTTTTATTTCAACAACTTCAGTAAAGTCAGAGCAAAATATTAACGTAAAGTCTAAAATTTTTCATTCCTATGGTCAGAAAAATTGTACTTTACCCATAAATGGTAATAATGTCACTAACGGCATAAGTCTCTCTGTGTCTCTTCTTACATATTTTAGGATTCAAGTCTACAATACTAAAAATTTGTAAGCCCATTTACCTGCATCTCTTACTCCCTGGACAAATTTCTGAGACAGTAGACTTAAAGTCTGATACCGAGATGTGAATGTGGTCCCTAAAGGATTAGAACAATGGCCTGGTTATCATTATAGAATCATGTTATTGTACGATAATTCAGAAATTTCTTGGTTCAGCATTTCTCAACAGTGTTTCTGTTAAATGCTTGCAATAAAAGAGTTGTATAGTCAAAAAAAAGACACCCTCATGCAGCCTGACAAGTACTTTGCATGTAAAAATGACAAGTCACTCTGATATAGCACTTATGGTATTATGCCAGGTGCTATTCTAAGTACTTGACATGTGTTAGCTCAGTTGATTCTCATAGTCTTACGGAGCAGATACTATACAGATCCTTTTTCTGCAGTTCTGAAACCTCACAATCATAAGTTTGTGTTTGGTTTGGGGTTAGTTTGTGGTAAATGCATTTGGTGGCAAAATAGGATCTGAACATACTTTTGAAACTCTTTTTGTCCATATCCTAACTAGTGTTAATACTCATGGTTTGGTGCAGAAGTAGTAAAGCATTTGATTACAGTGTACTGAACCAGACTCCACTTAGGATGTTTTATATACTATATAATATGTACTGTGTTACCTTTCCAAAATCTAGAAAATTTTCTGAATTCTGAAATGCATCTGGACCCAAGGGGTTTGGGTAAAGGGATTATGGTCTTATCTCTATTTAATGGATCAGAATTTAAGGGACAGAGGGGCTAAGTAGTATGCCCCAGTGTCACACATCTGGTAAACAGGAGGTGGGATTTGAATCCAGGTTATCTGGCTCCATAGACTACCTACTGCACTTTACAGCCTGTGGCAGAGTGAACACTAACTATTGCATAGTGTTTCTCCGTTCAGCCTACACGGAGATGGGCATATGAAAACTGGAATGTCTTACCCTTATTTATTTTAGTCAACTGATATACATGGGAGCTGAGGAATTTCCTGGAAAAAGAACTTAGAACAATGTTATTGTTCATATTTAGATTCATATTTAGATATGCGCACAAGTGGAATAGAAAGACATGACAGTACAGATCGCATGGGGCTGTGTGACCTGGGGCATAAACCACATCGAAGAAAGGAAGGTAAACTGGACTCTCATCAGGGCCTGAAGACTGAATGGTTCTAGCTCCCAGTGTTGGCTTTTACATGTGCTTCAGAGATTGAGAAGCTGTATCCCAAGAATTCCTTCTGTGACCCTTCTAAGAGAGCTAACAGAGCAAGAGCCTTTTTTACTTCATAGCGGAGTGATGGAAATATGCCATTGATGGCGGAACTGTAGGCAGCGTTGTGAGAAGTGGATAGGACTGACTTGTGATAATAGTGTGACATTCCTTGTGACCCTTCAAAGATATTAGATGGACCTGAACCTGGAAAGGAGGCAAAGGTTCTGCATTTCTGCAGATAGTTTGTCAAGCTAATGCAAGCTAGTAGGACCTATTAATGAGGTCTCCTTTATATTCATAGGCTGATTTGGACATATTTTTACAACAAAAATATTCATAGAAAAAAATTTTTTTCTTTTTCCATAATGTTTAAAACTCTTGCACAGCATTTAATTTAATGTGCAGAAGCTCATTTTTTCCACATAATTTTGACCTGGACATGGAGAAGACTTTTTTCCATCAGAAAGTAGTTCTTTTCAGTATGAAGGTATACTGGTTGGACTGCATGAACTGAAACTGCACATGTCATTTCATGACAGCAATCATGTTCATATTCTGTATGTGCAGATGATCTAGAATCAGTATCAACCAGTCTATAATCTATGCCTTTTGAATAGACATACATTAAGTGCTTGCTTTGTATATGCAAAGAACTTGACTGATGTCGACTTTGTAACCAGTGAAAGCTTACTGGAGGGCGATCATTAATTTGATCTGGGCCTTGAAGCATGATTAGGGTTTCAATAGGTAGAGATGGGAAGTAGTGAGAGTTCATACAGTAACACTAAATGTGATTCTATTATCTCCATTTTATAAACACAGAAGTTGAGGCTCTGAGACTAGCTTGTCTGAGGGTGTATAGTAGTGAGTGGCAAAACTAATGTTTGAGTCCATCTGACTCCAAAATCTGTTTTCTTTCTATTATGTAATATGTTTATTCCTGTGGCAAGAGCTGTGAGATAGGAGAATGGAGGCTACACTCGGTTTTCTGAGTCTCCATTGTAAGGAGTGCTGTGCAATGGTGGGTCTGGAGAGTTTACCTGGGATCAGATGTGGAGAGACTTGAAGGCCATGTCAATTAAAGTTGGATGTTTTTGAAATTAATGGCGAGTCATGGAACATTTTTGAATGGGATTAACAAGATTAGACTTGGGCTTTAGCAAAATTTCTCTGAACGCGGTGTGAAGGATAGACCATCTTTCTCTGGTATTTGGTAACTACCTCAAGTTGTTGGCAGAGAGGGGAGAACAGTTAGGAATCAACACCAACATTTTGTGCTTGGTTGACTGAGAAATTGGTGATACCTTTACCTGATATAGGGAACAGAGGAGGAGAGACAGATTTGTTGGAGAGAAATTTCTTGGTAAATTTGGTTTCTAACAAGTTGAGTTTGGGGTGCCACGTAGGTACTCCTGTAATTGTAGCAGGCATTTGGAATAAGGGCCTGGGCCTCTGGAAAAGTAAAGGTACAGATGCAGGTTTGAGCCAGCTGTTTAGAGGTAATAATTGAAGATGGGAAGTAGATGATATCACAGAAAGTGAGAGCTAGAGCACAGCTAAGGACAGTTTGAGAGATTCTCTATAAACTATTTCCATATGGAGGAATTTACTGGCCCAGTTTGAAGTCAGGAAGGATTGAGTGAAGCTTGAGTAATCAGCATTTATTAAATGTTTTTTGATTCTATGAATCGTACTTGTATTGTGCTTTGTTGTCATATTTGTGTTATAATTTAAATTTAATGGCATTCTTTAATATTGGCTGGAAATGGATGACATGTCAAAATAAATCATATTCTGCAAAAGGTAGGATATTTCCCTGGGTATGTCTTTCAGTTGCAACTTAGTTCAGTGGCAGTGAATGTTACATATAGTGAAAGGTATGTGCTTGAGATTGGGATTTGGGTATCCACAGTGTGAAGCTTATCTTAGGCTTGTGTTACAGCAGTACTGCATCAGTAGAATGAAGGATTATTCATTCAGCTTATTAAACATTTTTTGGATACCTGCTATGTGTCAGGCACTTGATTTTCCTCAAAGGAAAGGCTCATTTCTCTCAATGTTTGTGAAGTCTCTGACAGTGTTTTCCAAAATGTAACCTGAAAAATACAAGTCCCAAGAGATAGCTGTTCCATGAAAAATAAAAAGTTCTTTAATCAAGTGAGAACTATGCTGCTCATTGTATTTTAAAAGTTTACCTTGCGTATTTGCCTATTAAAGATGGAAAAGTCTTATAGGAATTAAACTTTATATTGGTTTAAGTTTTTCCCAAGCTTATTTCACCATGGGCCATTTTCCACATAAACATCTCTTTGCACACTTTAGGAAAATGCAATAAACATCTCTTTGCACACTTTAGGAAATGTTGCTACTATGGATTTTGCCAGAATAGTTCCATGTTCCAGCAGAGTGGATGTTCTAAGTTATTTTATTTATTTTTAAAATTTATTTATTTATTTATTTATTTTTGGCTGCGTTGGGTCTTCGTTGCTGCGCGTGGGCTTTCTCTAGTTGCGGTGAGCGGGGGCTACTCTTCCTTGCGGTGCGCTGGCTTCTCATTGCGGTGGCTTCTCCTGTTGCGGAGCACGGGCCCTAGAGTGTGTGGGCTTCAGTAGTTGTGGCTCGCGGGCTCAGTAGTTGTGGCTCACGGGGTCTAGAGGGCAGGCTCAGTAGTTGTGGTGCATGGGCTTAGTTGCTCTGTGGCATGTGGGATCTTCCTGGATCAGGGCTCGAACCCGTGTCCACTGCATTGGCCCGTGGATTCTTAACCACTGCGCCACCAGGGAAGTCCTCCAGGTTATTTTTGTCTCAGGGATATTATTTTGGCAGACTTCATGCATTCAGTTCAGCACAGGGCTGTGTGTTGATGGTGTCCATGCATTTTAGCAAGTTTCCTTCACATATATCCATTGAATGGATGTTCTCCTTACCCCTTCTATCCCATATCCCCACCCCCAAATTTGGGTTGTATGAGAAGTTCATTTCTGACTCTAGTCTCTGTAATCTTTCCTAATATGAGAAATTTCTCTTCATAGAAGCCTTGTCTAGGTTTTAACTAAAAGTTAATGATATTTTTGGAAAAGAGATTTTTTTCTGCAGAATTAATTAACAGATACATAAATGACACTAATATTCTGCAGACTTCATCTTTTTCCCTTCTGCTCTTTTGCGTGAATGTTTTTGATTAATGCACCAATAGTTGTTTTCAGGTTTTAAGAAGGCCATGAACTTTTCAGGTGTGGGCAAAAAGATCCTTTGTTCGTTAATTTTACCATTCCAGTGGCTTTTTTTTTTTTGGCTGCGCTGGGCGGCATGAGGGATCCTAGTTCCCCACCAGGGATGGAACCCGCGCCCCTTGCAGTGGAAGCGCGGTGTCTTAACCACTGGACCGCTGGGGTAGTCCCTCTAGTGGCTTTTAACAGAAGATTCTGTAATATTCTTTGCACAAAGTCTGACCCTCTGTAAATGTCCTGCAAAAATACTTCACCTAAGTGCTGGAAAGTCGATGCTTAAAGATATTCCTGCATCTATTGTAATAGCAAAAATTGTAAATTACCCAGTGCTAATCAGTAGGGGACTGATTAAATTGATATCTAAGAATGAACAGCTGTTAAAAATAAGTGGTAGCATGAGTATGCAATCGGCAAAATCCGTACTAGGAAATTCTATAGGTTAAAAGGCCTGATTTCTTTCAACAAATTGTGAAGAAAAGAAAGGAATAGAGGCAGAACCTGTAGATTTTAAAAGACTTGAAAGATATATCTACTTTTAAAAAAACGGATAGATGATGCTTATGGATGTACACTTTGTGTTTATCATAAAAACCAAGACAGTTGTTACTTTTGAAGGGAGGGTGAGGGCTATGATCGGAACGGGGCAAGTGGAGGGCTTTCGGTCTGGCTAGACAACGTTGGGTCTGGGATAGGATTTTACCCCAATTACAAGTTAGTAGTTAGCTTGTTACTATTCCATGGATGCTGGCAAAAGATATGCAACTCTTGAGTTAGAGACAAAGGACGTCGTTATTAGTGACCCAATTAGCAGCATTGAGCTTCAGGTTTGTATTGGTTCCTTTGCTCCCCAAGTCCCACAGGGGTGACAGAAGGCCCAAATGAATGCGTTCATATGCAGTGGGTTGCATTACAGGACAGCAATACTGAATTTGGGGAACCTGCCGGTTTGTAACACACTGTAAGCAAGCCTGCTCTCTGTCCCGGAGGGAGACTTTACATTTTCTTCAAAGTTTCTCGCAGCAAATACAGTCCTGAAAAATGACCCAGGTGAAGAGCATTCAGGCCCTTGGATCCATGAAATACACAGCAGTAAAGTGCAGGGAAGCCTCAGGACCCATGGTAGATGATTTCTCCCTACAGCCAGTCAGCTCATTGCAGATGTAATTAAAGGTCGTACTGAAGTAGGAATTACTGGGGTAATTCAGTATAATTTATCCTTATATAAAGGGAAAATTTGGAGACATATACACACGGAGAATGCCATGTGAATATTGGAGTTATGCTGCAACAAGCCAAGGAATTATCAGAAGCTAGGAGAGAGGCCTGGAACAGAACCTTCCCCTAGCGCCTTCAGAGAGAGTGTGGTCCTGCTGACACCTTGATCTCAGACTTCTGGCCTCCAGAACCGAGACAATAACTTTCTGTTTAAGCCTAAATGTAGTTTGTGGTACTTTGTTATGATAGCCCTAGCAAAGGAATACAGTTATCATGTTACATTTGTCAAAATTAAGAACATTGCTATATTAGTATTAACTTTATACTTTTTGGATTTCACCAGTTTTTCCATCAATTTTCTGTTCCAAAGTCCAATCCGGGATACCACGTGGCATATCTTTGTCATGTCTTCTTAGTTTCTTCTGGTCTGTGACAGTTTATCAGTCTTTCCTTATTTTTCATGACCGTGGCAGTTTGGAGGAACACTGGCCAAGTAGCCTGTAGAATAGCCTCTAATCTGGGCTTGTGTCTGTTTTTTGTTGTTGTTGTTCTGTTTTTTCTTTTTTCTTTCTTTCTTTTTTTTTTTTTTTTGATGACTAGCCTGCAGTTAAAAGGTTTCTGGAGAGAATATCACAAAGGAAAAGCCCCTTCTCATCACATATCAGGGAGTATCTGTGGGTTTTGACATATGCCTTAGGGAGTACATGACATCCTCATGACACAGCTGGTGAGGCTGACCTTTATCACGTGGTTAAGGTGGTGTTTGTAGGGTTTCTCCTCTCTAAAGTTACCATTTTTTCCTTTTCTACTCTGTTCTTTGGAAGCATGTCAGTAAGTTCAGCCCACAGTCAGATGGTGAGGGGGCTAAGCTTCACCTCCTGGAAGGGGGATTTCTACATAAATTATTTAGAATTCTTTTGTGGGTAAGATCATCTCATCTCCCCCATTGATTTCTTCAGTTATATATATCAGTGTGGACTCATGGATATTTATTTTATTCTTTGGATTATAATCTAACAGCACATTATTTATTCTGTTACTCACGTTGTTCCAACTTTGGCCATTAGGAATTCCTTCATTTTGGCTTCTTGTGTCCCTTTGATATGACCTTTTCCTTTTAATTTTCAATTTTTTAAAAACACCTCCCTACTTTCTGATACTGAAAGATGTTCTCTGGCTCTGGAATCAGCCATTTCTCCAAGGAGCTCTGGTTGCCTTTATTGGAAAATTGCATTTAGAAATCAAGATCTGAGTCTGGGAATGCCCCTTGTTACTGGGTTGTCAGGGTTTTCTCTTGGGGATAGAACTAGAGTAATGTATATATCTATAGTAGAATACATATGCTGTATACTGTTTACTATCCCATGTATACATAAATAGCGATAAGTGTTTCTGTGTTTATCCTCTGTTATATTAATATATATCCTCTTCATATATATTAAGAAAACATGTTCATACTGCTGTCTCTGACTTTAATCCAGTACCACAGGGCAGACTTCATTTTAGCCTTCTCTTCTTGCTTGTCTCTAACTCTCCTCCTGACCAGTGAGAGCCTGGTTCTCACTGCCCACCCTCCATTACTTGTTTTTTTTTTTTTTAATTTTTAAAATACAGTATTACCTTTTTTTAAAAAAAGTTTTATTTATTTTTGGCTGTGTTGGGTCTTCATTGCTGCACGCGGGCTTTCTCTAGTTGCGGCGAGCGGAGGCTACTCTTCGTTTCGGTGCGCGGGCCTCTCATTGTGGTGGCTTCTCTTGTTGTGGAGAACGGGGTTCTAGGTGCATGGGCTTCAGTGGTTGCAGCACACGGGCTCAGTAGTTGCAGCACGTGGGCCCTAGAGGGCGCGGGCTTAAGAAGTTGCCGAGCGTGGGCTCAATAGTTGCAGCGCGTGGGCTCTAGGGCGTGTGGTCTTCAGTAGTTGTGGCACCCAGATTCAGTAGTTGTGGCTCGAGGGCTCTAGAGCACAGGCTCAGTAGTTGTGGCGCACGGGCTTGGTTGCTCCGTGGCATGTGGGATCTTCCCAGACCAGGGCTCGAACCCGTGTCCCCTGCATTGGCAGGCGGATTCTTAACCACTGGACCACCAGGGAAGTCCCCATTACTTGCTTAACCTCAGTATACATGCAAAGCAGTTTCAAACAAATTTACTAACTAGAGCATAGGTTGACATAGTTTATTTTGTATATTTCCTTACAGCTTGCAATCAAATGACTGTTTTCTAAAGTTACTTAGGTCAGCTTTCCTGCCACCATCCTCACCATCTCTCTTCAGTGTGCTTGTCATACGTGTGTGTGGTTTGGTTACATTTATTTGCCACAGTCTGCATTCCATGTTGGAATCCCCTGACACTGGGTGATTTTTTTTTTTTTTTTTTTTTAAAGGATTTTCTTATTTATTTATTTATTTATTTATTTATTTTTGGCTGTGTTGGGTCTTCGGTTCGTGCGAGGGCTTTCTCCAGTTGCGGCAAGCGGGGGCCACTCTTCATCGCGGTGCGGGGACCGCTCTTCATCGCGGTGCGCGGGCCTTTCTCTATCGCGGCCCCTCCCGTCGCGGGGCACAGGCTCCAGACGCGCAGGCTCAGCAATTGTGGCTCACGGGCCCAGCTGCTCCGTGGCATGTGGGATCTTCCCAGACCAGGGCTCGAACCCGTGTCCCCTGCATTAGCAGGCAGATTCTCAACCACTGCGCCACCAGGGAAGCCCTGGTGATTTTTAAAATATATATATATATAGTTTGTATACATTCAAGTTCACTCTCTGTACATTTCTTTGGGTTTTGACAGATGCATAAATCATACATTCATCACCCAAAGTCTGTGCGGAACAGCCCCATCCCCCTAAAACTTCTGCTGCACTTCCCCTTTGTAGGCAGTCACTTCTCCCGCTCCCCATCACTGACCTGTGTCATGCCCCTATAGTTTTGTTTTCTACAGAACATCATATGAATGGAATCATACGATATATAGACTTTTGCGTCTGCATTCTTTCACTTGGCAAAAGGCATTTAAGATTCATCTATGTTGTTGCGTGAACTGATAACGTGGTCCTTATCACTGAATAGTATTCCACTGTTTGGATATACCACAGTTTGTTTATTCATTTCCCTGTTGAAGAGCATCTTGGTTGCCTTCAGGTTTTAGTGAGTGAGAATAAAACTGCTACACCTGTTTGTGTACAGGTTTTTGTGTGAACATAAGTTTTTAATTCACTTGGGTAAATATCTAGGGGTATGATAGCTGGGTTTTATGGTAAGTCCATGTGTAGCTTTATACAAGTTTGCCAAATTGTCTTCTATAGTGGCTGTACCATTTTGCAATTCCACCAACGATGAACAAGTGTTCCTGTTGTTCTGCATCGTTGGCAACATGTTATTGTCTGTTTTTGGATTTTAGCCATTTTAATATGTGTGTAGTGGTAGCTAATTGTGGTTTTAATTTGCATTTTCCTAATGAGAAATGATGTTGAGCATTTCATGTGTTTTTTTGCCATCCCTGTATTTTCCTTGAAGCTCTTCAGATTTTTTTTGCCCATTTTAATGTTGGATTGTTTGTTTTCTTATTGAGTTTTAAGAGTTTTTTATACAGTTGACCCTTGAGCAAGGTGGGGGTCAGGGTCACTGATTCTCTGTGCAGTCGAAAAATCCGAGTATAATTTTACAGTCAGCCCTCTACAACTGAGGTTCCTTCTCTGCACCTGTGGATTCAGCCAGCTGGGGATCATGTAGTACTATAGTATTTAGGATTGAAAAACATTTGAGTGTTAAGTGGACCTGCACAGTTCAAATCCATGTTGTTCAAGGGTCAGCTGTATATTTTGTATGCAAATTCTGTATCAGATATGTGATAGGCAAGTATTTTCTTCTAATTTCTGGTTTGTCTTTTCGTTCACTTTATCTTTTGCAGAGCAGAAGTTTTAAATTTGATGAAATTCAGTTTATCAGTGTTTTCTTTTGTGGATCATGCTTTTGGTGTTGCATCCCATTAATCCTTAATGTTTGGAAGGCACTGTGAACCAGAGTCCAGGGGTGTGGCCCTCATAAGTGCTCCTGTCCCTTCTCTGGGGGTGGGCTGCCTTTTTTCCTCCCTTTTCCTTTGTCCCCAGATGTGGTTGGTAAACACTAAGGTCAGTAGGCTATGGTTTTGAAGTGCTTCTCCCTTGGGATTAAGGGTCTTATTTTATAGGCCTCCATCGCATTTCCCCACTGTGGTGGGCCTCCACCAGAACCCTGGGCTACCAGCTTTGAAGGCTGTCTCTCCCTTGAAGATTTAGCCTTTTGTTCTGTGTGGAAGGTGAGGGGAAAGGATTTAGTTGTGCCTGCTGTTTCCCTCCCCAAGCCAGCACCACATGGGGGAGCTTTCTCCAGTCTTCCCTGGGAGAACTTGCTTGGGTTCCAGGAGGAAAAGCCAGCAAGAATGGGAGCTCCCCCCGTGACTGTGACACCCGCCACCCCCAGGAGCTCCATACTGTCACACTTGCCCACACTTGACCTCTAGCAAGTCATTAAAAATTCTAGTTAATCTTCCTTAGGGCTTCTGCCTGAGCTTAAGCACATATACTGGTCCTGCATCTCCCTGAAGGCACCTGTCTCTCCAGATTTTATTACGGGGCTGTTTGCCCTGTGACCTCCTGTCTCTGACTGAGTTCACCAAAGCCATTAATTTTCAGTCTGTTCACCTTTTTTTCTTGTTACAAGGTCAGGAGACGCATCTTTTCAGCTCTCAACATCTCTGAGCTGAAACCAAATAATAGAGTTTTAAAGGATTGTCTCTGATATTAGGTGATAATTTATGTAAAGTTGTTCAGTGGAAACAGTCATGAAACTTTTTTTTTTTTTTTTGGGGTGGGGAATCTGACTTGGTTCAAGCAAAAATGAAATTTATTTAGTATGGAGAGAGATGAAAGTTTATTAATACTTGTGTGTAACATGTTTGTATAATATGAAATCTGTTTTACTTTAAAATTCAGAATGATGTAGGTATCTGAAAAGTACAGCTTTTTAGTCTATCATCTGTCTTTTCATATGAGTGAGGGTTTAATCAAGGAAGTAGAAGCACTGAGTATTGAAGGGGAGCAAAATAAGCCACTCAAACTGTGCCACTTGCCTCACTCACCATGGTGCGTGAGGCCCTAAGAACTGTGTATAGACAAGTTCTTCACAACTATATGCTTTCGTAAGCTCATTCTATAATCTGGCCTTAAACTACTTATTCTGCCTACTTTCCTATCACTCATTTTCTCAATCAGCCTTTATTCCACTCATGTTTAACGTCTTAACATTTCCAGATATTCACTGTTCATGTTTTAGAATGTGTTACTCTCCAGGATTTTCACCCCTCTTTTTCTTGGCATATATCAAGGCCTAGGTTAAATATCACTTTTTTTTTTTCCCCAAATTGTTGGTAGCTACTGTAGTCAGAATTATTTGCCCTCTCTGTTCATCTTTGATTTCCAAGTACCTAACATATTGCTTTGGTATACAGTAATAAAGATTTAAGAGTATTTCATAGTCCAAGAAATTCTAGGACTGGGTTCTATTTTATTTTTATTTTTTTAGAAAAAAAATTTTAAATTAATTAATTTATTTTTGGCTGCATTGGGTCTTCGTTGCTGCACGAGGGCCTTCTCTAGTTGTGGCGAGCGGGGGCTACTCTTCGTTGCAGTGTGTGGGCTTCTCATTGCGGTGGCTTCTCTTGTTGCAGAGCACGAGTTCTAGGCACGCCCGGGCTTCAGTAGTTGTGGCACACGGGCTCAGTAGTTGTGGCATACGGGCTTAGTGGCTCCGTGGTATGTGGGATCATCCCAGACCAGGGATCGAACCTGTGTCCCCTGCATTGGCAGGTGGATTCTGAACCACTGCGCCACCAGGGAAGTCCCATGGACTGGGTTCTATTTTAAATCAGTTGACTGAGTTCACTCAGAAATAAAAATTAAGAGATGTAAGAGGTATATGTAGTTTGCTTTGGAATTGTCTGTCTACAGAGTCCAAATAACTTTAGAAAACTTGGTCAGATGTACTGAGTTATCCATTCGATTAGCTAACCGTAACATTGTGTGAAAGATTTGTATTTAATGTATGTTTTGATGTTGACTTGTGACAAAAACTTAATGAATTTTATCCTAAAGTTATTCTTTGTTTACACAGAGAATGTCTAAGCACACAGATGCAGCAGCAGAAGTCCTATTGGAAAGAAAAGGTTGTGCAGGAGTGATAACACTAAACAGACCAAAGTTCCTAAATGCACTGAATCTTAGTATGATTCGGCAGATTTATCCACAGCTAAAGGTTTGTAATTTTCTGAAAGCAATCATATGGATCCTTCTGAAAGTATATCCTTAGAGAATATTTCTGATATTCTCTCCCATAGAATCACTTGGCTGTCTGGGATCAGCACCCAAGCCCCATCGCTTCTAGAGTCCTCAGCACTTTCCTAAGTGGTTATCCTGGAGCACCCCTAGTGACAGGGAGTTCATTGCCTCAGAAGACAGCCTCTTCCACTTTCACAAGGCTCCAAGTTTCTTCTTATGTTCTGCCCCTCTTTATTTTATTTTTCCAACCTGACAATATATTAGGCCCATATTTTTTCACCTTGGTCTCAAAGTTGTCGTGGCAAAGATTTCAGTTGCCATCATCAAATTTGGATCACAAAATTCACTCATCTAGCAACTTTGTTGGGATAGCCTCTAATTTATGTCAGAAAAGAAAATGAAGTTGGGATCCATTTTTCTGGATATGTTTTATAAAGCTTATGCTTTGTATATATCCACATATGTCTATATATACACATGTGTTTATGTGCATATAGATATATCATTAATGAGTTTGTATTTATGATATGCTTATACCATCTTCTTTTACATTTGGATAGAAGTGGGAACAAGATCCGGAAGCTTTCCTGATCATCATAAAGGGAGCTGGTGGAAAGGCTTTCTGTGCTGGAGGTGATATCAGAGGTAAAAACTTTTTTCCCTTCTCACCTAAATGCTTTTTTCCCCCAATAAAACTGATAAGGTATTAGCAAATTTTTGTGGTACTTTGTAATTTGCTTTACTTTCTAGAATTTTTTTTTGTTAAACAGTTAATACATTTTTAATGTGGTTAACTTAGAAAAAGAAAAAAATTTAAAGACTTACCTCTTGTAGTTAATAGAAAAATGAGAATAGCAGCTGTTTTTTTTTTTTTTTTAACTACATACGTGCCCTTCAGGTATCTTGTCTCTTTCCCTGAATCATCCTGAACAAAATGTCCAGTTATGGTATGTGATTCTGCTTTTTATTTTAGAATAGCTGTTATTAAGCAATTCAGTTTATCACATAAGCCTGACAACCTGGCCATGTTGAGTGACTTGCCATTCTCCAAACATGACATGCTGTCACATATTTCCATGACTTTGTGCTTTCCCATTGTTCATGATCCCAAAGCAAGAATGCACTTAATTGTAGTATTTATCCTATTATATTATCAATATTTTTTTGTGTTTAAATAAACATGCTGAGATAAATAAAAAGATTAATTCTCCTTATCTTTCTAATTATTTAGGTCAATCTGTACATATTTAACTATTAAAAACAAAAGACAAAAGAGAAGAAATGTTATTACCGCTGGTTGTCAGTATTTTATATATACTGAAAACTTTTCAGTATTTTATATATACTGGAAACATTTTGAGTTTTGTTTCTTATGGAATTGGTAGGTTCCTGGGATGGTTTTTTTTTTTTTTTTTTTTTTTAAAGGATTTTCTTATTTATTTATTTATTTATTTATTTATTTATTTATTTTTGGCTGTGTTGGGTCTTCAGTTCGTGCGAGGGCTTTCTCCAGTTGCGGCAAGCGGGGGCCACTCTTCATCGCGGTGCGGGGACCGCTCTTCATCGCGGTGCGCGGGCCTTTCTCTATCGCGGCCCCTCCCGTCGCGGGGCACAGGCTCCAGACGCGCAGGCTCAGCAATTGTGGCTCACGGGCCCAGCTGCTCCGTGGCATGTGGGATCTTCCCAGACCAGGGCTCGAACCCGTGTCCCCTGCATTAGCAGGCAGATTCTCAACCACTGCGCCACCAGGGAAGCCCCCCTGGGATGGTTTTTATCTTTGTGTTTTATTTTTTATATTTTTTGTATTGTGTTAAGATGATAATGTTCAGGTTGATCTATTTACCAAATTTATAATCTTATGTAAACCATTACATTTGAAATAGGAAGAAACAAGCTTGATTCAGGACATAATTTCAAATATCTATTAAATTTAAAATAACTGAGTCTTAAAATTTCACTTTAAAATTTTCAGTTGTTTTGACTGACTTGTTAACTGAATTGTTTTTTGAATTTGTTTTGCCTACTCTTTAAATATTTTTAAAACATTGTTTTTCAGCCTGGAATTAATCTTTCCTCAAGAGCTGGGCTTTCGATCTTGTCAGTTTACAGATGGGCAGAGCCTTATGTATTGATTTTAGCTTCTTCTGACTGTGAGCTCTTTTTGCATATAGGCCTAACTTTATATTGCTGTTTGGAAATACAGTTAAAAATTCTAGAATTATTCTAGTTCACATGTATAAGCAACAGATTTCAAGTCTAGGAAATTTAGTTTCTTTTAAACATCACAGCTCAAGACAGTAAGTGGGCACTCTGAAAAATAAAATTTTTTTTGTAATTTATTTATTTTATTTTTGGCTGTCTTGGGTCTTCAGTGCTGCCCATGGGCTTTCTCTAGTTGTGGCGAGCAGGGGCTACTCTTTGTTGCAGCGCGTGGGCTTCTCATTGTGGTGGCTTCCCTTGTTGTGGAGCATGGGCTCTAGGCTCACGGGCTTCAGTAGTTGTGGCTCACGGGCTCTGTAGCGCAGCCTCAGTAGTTGTGGCGCATGGGATTAGCTGCCCTGAGGCATGTGGAATCTTCCCAGACCAGGGCCCAAACCCATGTCCCCTGCATTGCCAGGTGGATTCCCAACCACTGCATCACCAGGGAAGTCCTGACAAAAAATTTTTAAATGATGTTACTAAACATCATTTAATTTATATGGAACTGATTGGTTAGAATAAGATTAGAAGGAAATCTCAGAAGATTTCTGAGATAAAAGAGCTTTATTCCACAGGCAATGCAATTTACACTCCTTTTCTTTTAGTATTGGGTAGAAATGATAAAAGATAATAGATGAGGATTTTAGGGGTTTTATCAATGAAAGCCTCAGAATGACAAAACTAGATATCAAACCTTTTTTTATTTTTATTTTTAAAATTTTTATTTATTTATTTATTTGGCCACCCCATGTGGCTTGCAGGATCTTAGTTCCCCCACCAGGGCCTGAACCCGGGCCACGGCAGTGAAAGCACTGAGTCCTAACCACTGGACCACCCGGGAATTCCCCAAACCTTTTTTTTTTAAAAACCAAGAAAAAAAGTCAGTATTTGGTTGGAACATTTTGAAGGAAGCTATATCAGAGTTCTGAAGTTAGTCTAAAAATCTATTAATAGTCAACAGTTTTTATGTAATTCTTTCCCATAAAAGAAGTAAATGTATATATTATATATTTAATTTGTATTTTAGTAGGTAATTCTCATAGGACTTAGACAGGAAAAGCATATGAGCTTGAAGTGTATGGAAGAGAGGTTTGATGATGGTTTTGACATTGACTATAGTAGGAGTACAGTAGATTGGACTATGGAACGCTGGATAATAGAAAATTGCAATACAAATGAAACCATTTGATTGTTATTTATTATTAAGATATTTACTGAGCACCTGCTTATTAAGACAGGCATTTGTATGCTGTAGCAATATCTTTGAGAGGTTATATTTCCATTGATATTAATAAATAAGGATATTACTATCTCATTTACCTTCTTAGCCTCACCTTTTACCATTCTCCTTTAGTCTTTTAAAACTACTTGTTTCTTGATTTTATTCTTTCTTGCCTGTGTGCCTTTGTAGGTACTCCTTTCTCTACTCAGAACTTTTCACTTTTCAGGAACTTCATTTTTAGGAAATCCTTACCTGTTCACATTTGGCTCAGAGTTCTCTCTTCTGGGAAGCCTTCTTCTTTTTTTTTTTTTTAATTATTTTTTTTTGGGTGCATCGTGTGCCATGCAGGATCTTAGTTCCCTGACCAGAGATCGAACCTGTGCCTCCTGCAGTGGAAGCATGGAGTCCTAACCACTGGACTGCCAGGGAAGTCCTTGGGAAGGCTTCTTTTAATTACATCTCTTATGCTCACATTCCCACGGCACCCCAGCCTTACAGTGGGCATGACACAAGGAGTGTAGCTCAGTAGTCTGTCTTACTAGTCTGAACTCCAGGGCAGCCGTCTTATATTGCTGTCTTGTTATCTACAGCACTGAAAACAGTGTGTGGTACCTGGTGGATGCTCAGCAAATGTTCCATGGTGAAATGAATGTGGCAGAAGTATTTAACTAGAGGGAATATATAGAACTCTGTGTGTGTGTGCATGCACATGTGCATATATTTCTCTGTGTGTATATGTATAATGTACTTTGTGTTAAGATATATTACCAAAGGAAACATGTATCCAGCAAACATTCATTTAGGTGCTACAGAAAATAGTCAAAAGAAAATGTATTTTGTACCAATATATAACTTATAATTTAAGTATAACACTTTGTAAGAAGTTCTGAATAAGAATTTTTGCCTTGAAGTTCTGACATTGGACTATGGATTTGGGGCTAACTATAATATGTCCGTGGCATGGGTGACTTCAGAACCTTAACAAGCCATTGTAGACTTTCCCCCTGGTACTTACTGTCACAGTATTTAAAATTTTTCTATTTGACTATATTGACTGGAAAACACTTTTTTTGATTTGTAGTCCTTCTTTTTTTCTTTTTTTATTGTAGTGATCTCAGAAGCTAGAAAGGCAAATCAGAAGATAGCTCAAGATTTCTTCAGAGAAGAATATATGCTGAACAATGCTATTGGTATGTGTGCTCTGCTGAGAGCTTTGAAACTGGAATCAAGACATAAGCTGCACAGTATGAATTGTTAAAATGTAATCAACAGACACTCTTGTTTAATCTTTTATATACTTTGTGCCAGGAATAAACTTGATTAAAGTAGTCTGACTGCTCATTCCAGAACAATTCATACTTGATTATTAAATAGGGTATACTTAACTACTCTTTGCCATATAATCAATATGGAAACATGGATTCTGATCATATGGTTGGCTTTCTTGGAAAACAAAAAACTTGGGTGCCAGTTTTCTCTATAAAATGAAGTGTCATTTCTGAATTCTTCAGGAACTCTGGGATGAAATTTCTTTATAGTCATCATTCCAGATTTCATTGGAAGTGACACAGTAGTTACATTTATCAAGCATGTGTTTCAAATGTTAAATTACAGGGAATAATATAATAAATACTTGTGTACCCACCAGCCCAGAATGAATAGACCACTATATTTTATTTTTGCTTGATGTTTTGAGATTTATTTAAATTAAATAGAATACTATGAGTTTTTAAATTACTGTTCAGTCTACTTCATTGCTTGCTTCAGTGCCATTTCTTTCTCCAGAAGCAACCAGTATCCCTCCTCAGAAGCAACCATTGTCATTAGTTTTTAGCACATCCAGTTAGACTGTACTTTATATTTTTACTACATATTTATGAACAAAAGTAGTATTACTTTGTGTTTTTGAAATTTGCATAAGTACTTTCTTACTGTGTATACCATTCATAAGTTTTTTTTTGTTTTTTTTTAAAAATTATTTATTTATTTATTTATTTATGGCTGTGTTGGGTCTTCGATTCTGTGCAAGGGCTTTCTCTAGTTGCGGCAAGTGGGGGCCACTCTTCATCGCAGTGCGCGGGCCTCTCACTATCGCGGCCTCTCTTGTTGCAGAGTACAGGCTCCAGACGCGCAGGCTCAGTAGTTGTGGCTCACGGGCCTAGTTGCTCCGCGGCATGTGGGATCTTCCCAGACCAGGGCTCGAACCGTGTCCCCTGCATTGGCAGGCAGATTCTCAACCACTGCGCCACCAGGGAAGCCCCCATAAGTTTTTAATAACATGGAATGTAACTGTTTTTATATTATTCAATTACCCCATATTAATCTATTCTATATTAGTGGTTATTTTAGATTATTTCAGCTTTTTACTAATACAGATTGTTACGCCCTTATATGTACACCCTTAGTGCCCATGTGCAGAAATTTCTAGAAATAATAGAAGTCGAATGGATGGATCATAGAGTTTATGTATCTTCAGTGTGTTTCCAAATTCTTCTATAAAGTATAAGACTTTATTTTCTACATGTTCTTTCTATCATTTTTTGTTTTTAAACTTTGCATGCTTGATATCTTATTGTGGTCTTAATTTGTACTTCATTGGACGCAGGTGAGGTAGAAGGTGTTTTATGTTAATCATTTAGATTTTCTTTTCAGTTTCATCCTTTGTTTATCTTTCTTTTGGATTGTCTTTTTCTTACTGATTTTATAGGTCTTTATGTATTCTGATTCTTCACTTTTGTAGATCATATATATTATAAATACACTTCTCTCAGTCTGCTACTTTATCTTTTGATATATACAAGTTTTTGTTTGAGATGAAATGTATTCATTCTTTTCCTTTATGATTTCTGCTATTTGCATTTAAAAAACGCTTAATAACATGGAGGTTTTTAAGATGTTCTTTTATATTTTCTTTTAATAGTTTGTTTCTTTATACTCTAAGTCTTTAAAGTGCTTGGAATTTTTTTGCATGTGACATCATCTAACTTTTACTTTTCAGCTAGAAAGCCAGAAGTTGTAATGCCTTTGATTGAATAGTCCTTGTTTTCCTCACTGGTTTTTTTTTTTTTTTTTTTTTTTTTTTTTTTAATTTATTTATTTATTTATTTATTTATTTATTTTTTGGGTGTGTTGGGTCTTCGTTTCTGTGCGAGGGCTTTCTCTAGTTGCGGCGAGCGGGGACCACTCTTCATCGCGGTGCGCGGGCCTCTCACTGTCGCGGCCTCTCTTGTTGCGGAGCACAGGCTCCAGACGCGCAGGCTCAGTAGTTGTGGCTCACGGGCCTAGTTGCTCCGCGGCATGTGGGATCTTCCCAGACCAGGGCTCGAACCCGTGTCCCCTGCATTGGCAGGCAGATTCTCAACCACTGCGCCACCAGGGAAGCCCTTCCTCACTGGTTTTAATGATACTTCTATCATATATCAAGTTCTTATATGTGACCAGGACTGTTTCTGGGCAACTTTGTTCATTGGCCTATTTGTCTGTACATATGATAAAACTACAGTGTCAAAATTATTATAGCTTTAAGATATGTCTGTCTCTGGTAGGACAAGTTACCCTTGTTTTCTTTCAAGATTTTCTTGGCTACTCTTGGACTTTTGATTTTTCAAATGAATTTTTTTTTTTTTTTTGGTTTTTAAAAATTCAAATGAATTTTAAAATTATTTTGATATTTAATAAGCTTATGCAGTCGTTGCCATTAATCAGTTTTAGAACATTTTCATCAGATTGACTTTCATGTCCTTTCATAATGTTTTATAATTTTCTCCATAAAGAAAAAAAAAGATTTTTTTTTTTTTAAATTTTTTTTTTTATAGCTACTTTATTTATTTATTTATTTATTTTTGGCTGTGTTGGGTCTTCGGTTCGTGCGAGGGCTTTCTCCAGTTGCGGCAAGTGGGGGCCACTCTTCATCGCGGTGCAGGGACCGCTCTTCATCGCGGTGCGCGGGCCTCTCACCATCGCGGCCCCTCCCGTTGCGGGGCACAGGCTCCAAACGCGCAGGCTCAGCAGTTGTGGCTCACGGGCCCAGGTGCTCCGCGGCATGTGGGATCTTCCCAGACCAGGGCTTGAACCCGTGTCCCCTGCATTAGCAGGCAGACTCTCAACCACTGCGCCACCAGGGAAGCCCCAAAAAAGATTTTTTAAGTGTTATTTTTAGACAGCTTATTTTTTTTTGTTACTACGTTTAATAGTAATTTTTCTTATTACATTTTCTAATTGACTATTTCTAGCATGTAGAAATGCTTTTGATTTTAGTATTTTGTTCTTACATCCAGCAACCCTGCTGAAATTTATTATCAGTTCTAATGATGTTTCTGTAGGTTCTCTTGGCTTTTCTACATTGGCAATTTTACCATCTACACATAATTTTTTTCATCTCTTTCCAGTCTTTATACTTATGACTTTTCTTGTTATATTTTGGCTAGGACCTCTATTATAATGCTGAATGATTGTGGTGTTGTCTTATTTCTGATTTCCATGGGAAAGCTTTTAAAATTTCATTCTTTAGTATATAATCATTTTGTAGACACTTTTTACCAAGTTACAGACGTTACTTCTATTCCAAATTTGTTAGGGGTATTTTCTTTTGTTTGTTCAGTTGTAGTGGTCCAGTGCTTGAGCATCCACTTTTCTGACTTTTTCTCTTCCTCTCCTGGGCAGGAGCTTACTGAGTTTTAGGATCAGCAGATAGAGTTTTTCTAGCTATGTTTTACAAATCGTATAGCTCTTCCTACTGTGAGGCTTTATGCAGGTATTAACTCATAGCATGTTATGTGTGGCCCATGTTATTCCTGACTCAGAACAGATACACACACACACTCACTCATCATCTTTGGCTATAGCTTCCACACAGCTATTAGCTTTGAGTTTGTTTCTGGCACCTGAGGATTTCCCTTGTTTGGCTTTGAACTTGGATATACATTGAAAACAAAATTTTTTTCTAGAGTTTTTATGTCTTTGAGGTAGGAGTGGGGAGAAGAGGCTGTTGCCCAGTTTAACTCAGTGAGCCACATTGAATGGAGAGCTCTCATTTCTTTGAGTCTATAATTCTCCAGATCAGGTTTTACTTAGGATGTTTTATTCATTCTAAAAATTCATACCAGCGCTGTCCAATAGTACTTTCTGTAATGATAAAAGTATTCTGTTTCTGTGCTGTGCAATATGATCACTACTAGCCACACATGGCTAATGAGCACTTGAAATGGGGCTACTGTGATCAGTAAACTGAATTTTACCTTTGTTTAATTGTAATTAATTATAATCTAAATAACTACATTTGGCTATTGGCTACTATATTAGACAGTGCAGTTCTATACTAAATAAAAGGAGAGGGGAGAAAACCTCTAAGCAGTTTGAGAAGAGTTTGGTAAAATGTTAATATACAGAGAGAAAGCCTTCCAGATATAATTTCTATACATTGTAATGACATATTTTAGTTGTTAAGGAATTTGACAGATTCTGGCCTTGTGTTCCTGCATCAATTAGCTTCTGATATTTCATATCTAAAATATGTGTATCTGTAGCTGAAATGGTATATTTGTATGCATGTCCACTCCAATCAATAGAGACATTTGTTTCCATTGTTTCTAGGGAATTATAGTTAAAAATTGAGGGCTGTGGAAGTCCTTGTGAATGTTAAATTAGAATTGTACTTCAGTGGCTCATTTGGCAGATTGGGAATATTTATAGAACTGCTAGGTGGATCAAAACTGCACTTTTATATTGGTCTTTGGTAAGGAAGTTATATTGGCAACAAGCTGTAATAGAAGTACAGTGATTTATATTATGTTGTGCACAACTTCCTCTTCAGAGGGAAAGGAACAGAGTAAAAGTTTACAGGATTTTTGAGCTGGAAGGAACTTCTGAGGCAAATCTCATCATTTAATAGATAAGGAAACTTATCTATATATTATATACATGATATACGCATGTATGATAGGCATATATACATATAACTTATATGCGTATGTGTGTATACACATATATATATTGAATTGCCAGTATATAAGTAATGCCAGTATATATATTGAATATAGTTGAATTGCCAGTTAGTGACAAAGCTGAGACTAAAATTTGGGTCTTCTAATTCCCAGTCCTTGCTTTTTCCTGTATGCTGCACTTCTCTTTGTATCCAGATACTTCTTTAGATGTATAGAAGACAAATTATGTTCTTTAAAATACAACTGTGTTACATAAACATCAGTGGCTTATAAGGCAAATATTGTTTTTCTCAATAGCTGAGTTATATAGGCTTTCATTTGTTTCAAATTGAGGTGTTGAGTTTTTCATAATAATGAATAGATGACCAGGATTGTGTATGGACTGATGTTTTAAAAAGAACATATTTTATAAGCCATATGTTTAGTCTACTTTGATATTTCTTGCAAAAATTTCTTAGGGAAAATACTCAGAGTTCATGTAACATGTGATGTTTGGAAAAAGAAAATGTATTTTAAGCATTGTAACTAATTACAGCTCTATTTCTTTTAGATTCTTGCCAGAAACCATATATTGCACTTATTCATGGAATTACAATGGGTGGGGTAAGTAGACTGTTTACTCTTATCATTGTTATGTGAGCTGTATTAAAAATAAGTTAATTATTAAACAGAAGTGAGACAATGAATGTAATACAATAGAAGTTGAAACAAAGTCATGTTTGGAGCTTTGCAGGTTTGGGATATAATATTTGCTTTACCCAAAAAAATACGTTCTTAATTATGTTCTATGCTATTTCAGCTTCTTGAATTAGTAAGCTTTCTTAACTAACAAAATTGATCCTTTTTTTTCTTATGTAGAGTCCTTTTTCTACTTATAAGTAAACTGACTGCTTTCAACAGCTTCAGAAAAGAAACTGGAATGTTGAGGTTTTTTTAGACTCTGAATAGTGGAGATGTGGTTCCTAAGTTATATCTACTGCACAAAATCTCACCTTAGTGAAGGTGTTTGGATACTTTTTGAAGTTCTCTGAAAGTGCATTTCTATCAGTTGACAAATCTTTGTAATAGCACAGATGCAAAATAAATAAATCTTAGATTTCACTGGCTTTGAATAATTTGATAAGGAGTTGGAGAGAACATGAAATAATTACAGAAAAATTGTTCCAGTGTGTGGCACTGGCTATAACAAAGACAAGCCTTTAAAGAAGTGAGAAGTCAGAATAGGTCTTCATGGCAGTAAAAGGTAGGATTTAAGAAGGTAGTAGGAAGCTGAAGGGTGGAATTTCAAAGATTGAACTTGTTCAGTATTTCAAACATTTAGTCATTGGGAGATGTCCCCCTCTTTCTAGGAAAACCACACACTAGATGAAGTCTCTTGGGCACTTGGAATTGCTTAGATCTTTCTTTTTGAATTTGTTTTACTGAAGTATAGTTGATTTACAATATTGTGTTAATTTCTGCTATACAGCGAAGTGATTCAGTTATACATATATATACATTCTTTTTCATATTCTTTTCCCTTACGGTTTATGACAGGATATTGAATACAGTTCCCTGTGCTCTACAGTAGGACCTTGTTGTTTATCCATTCTGCACCTAATAGTTTGCATCTGTTAATCCCAAACACCCTATCCATCAGAATTGCTTAGATCCTGCACATCATTTTGGGAAAGGGCCTCCATTAGCACCTGTGGTTAGGAGCAGGATCAAGGGCAATCTATACCTCTCAGCTTGTGGCAGGTGCTGAGCGTGAGTTGATTGTGCTTTCTTTGTCAATGAAGTGTGAAGATGGGAAAAATAACAGCTCCCTGAAACAATTCTGCAGAACAAAAGGAAGGAACATAATCTGAAGCCTTGAAGGAAGAGCCCCCTGCGAATGTGAAAGGAACCAGAAAAAAAAAAATGAAAGCAAACAAAACACATTGGGCATACGTAATAACATGTAAAATTATGTGGCTCCAGTGAGATAGGAAAGACAGCCCATAAGTGGACAAGAAGCTTAGATGAAAGGGCAGCAGGTCACAAGGGGGAACAGGCAACATAGGAAGGATGACTGGACACTAAAAGGCAATAGCAGAACCTGACATTCCACTTTGAAGGTCACAGATAAGAAGGAGTGGAATTTCATATTACAGATAATGAAGTTGTGTCTGTGGAGGACAAACCTGAGAAGCTCTCACCAAAAAAAAGGACAAGGATAAAAATGATGAGAACAAACATGAGTCAAACTGAGGGTGGAGCCCAGTAGTATGTGTTTTAATAAGTCCTCCAAGTGACTCTGAGTCACGTTAAGTGGGAACTAGTGCCCAAGACATCGATTGTATGTAATGAATTAACTGCATTCATATTTCTGCCCTGTGATCCTAGAATGGTACCAGTTATATACCATGCTTGGAAAAATTGAGAAAATAGTTAAGTCTTTTGCAGTGATCTCTGGTTCAGATGAGGAACCCCTCAGTGAGAAAGGTTCTCTTATATTACATATTGTCAGCCCTGCCCCTAAAAAAACCCAAACAAACCTATGTGTCTTTTCTTCTATCAGGTCTGCCACCTACAATGCCCCATATGTACTCTACATCTAATTCATCTTTAAAGACTGAAAGTTCTACTCTATATTTTTTAACAGTCTTAAATACCACTATGATTAGATGTGATTTTTTTCCTTCATTGACTCAGTGCATTCAATCTTTACTCCAAATTTGGCATTTATTCTTTATTGTCAGTTATTATGAAATATGCCCAAGTATATTAGATGGTCTATAAAGGTGAGGACTACTTTTTTTTTTAGCATGCTCATAACAACTAGGGAATGCACAGTATATATTTAATAAATTGTTTATTTAAAAAATTCTGCTTTAAAAAACATCTTTGTAGCCTTTGAAAGAGTAAAATTTACAGACTGGAAGTGAATCAGTTCTTTTTCCTTGTAATGGGATTTTATATGTATCTTGGTTTTGAAGGCTAACTTTTCATGTCCAATTTACAAACGTTGCTTAATATAAGACTCAGTGAACTCTAGCTTTTGAAAATGTAATCCTCTAGATCGTTGGCTCTCAACCTTGGATGCATTTTAGAATCACTTGAGAGTCTTTCAGAAATCCTGGTGCCCAGGCTTTACTTACCTCCCAAACCATTAATCACATATTGGAGCAGGACTTGGGCATTTTTAAAGCTCCCTTGTAATCCCAATGTGAAACTAAGGTTAGGAACTGCTGAACTACTAGCGATTCCTGACTAGTGTGTAGTTCAGTGTTAGCTGTGGACCTTTTTCAAAAAGGCAGTGGTTCTCACAGGTTAGCTCATATCAAAATGCAAGGTCTGGAAGGCAGTGATTCTCACAGGTTAGTTTGTATCAGAATCCAAGAGCTTGTTAAAAGGCAGACTCGGGACTTCCCTGGTGGTGCAGTGGTTAAGAATCCGCTTGCCAATGCTGGGGACACGGGTTCGATCCCTGGTCTGGGAAGATCCCACATGCCGCGGAGCAACTAAGCCCGTGCGCCACAACTACGGAGCCTGCACTCTAGAGCCCACACGCTGCAACTACTGAAGCCTGTGCCCTCTAGGGCCCACGTGCTGCAACTGCTGAGCCCACATGCTGCAACTACTGAAGCCCGTGCGCCTAGAGCCCATGCTCCACAACAAGAGAAGACACTTCAATGAGAACCCAGCGCACCACAATGAAGAGTAGCTCTCGCTCACCGCAACTAGAGAAAGCCCGCGTGCAGCAACAAAGACCCAACGCGGCCAAAAATAAAATATAATAAAAAAATAAATAAATAAAAATGGACTTTAAAAAAAAAAAAAAGGCTGACTTAGTCAGTTTGAAGTGTGGCCTAAGAATTTGCATTTCTAAAAGTTCCCAGATGATGTTGATGATGCTCGTGATAGTGGGGGTGCCTCACCTTAGGAGCCACTGCCATAAAGTATTGAGGACACGCAGTTTGTTATTCAAAAGGCCTTTGTTTTCAGAATTTTTAGTAGAATTTTAGTATTATAGGTAATTGTTTTATGGATACACTTTAAATCCTAATATAAAAGTATGAGACTTAGATAGGGCAAATACAGCTTACGAAAAGGTAGCCAAATAGTTTTATCTCTGTCTTTATCTTGATTCTGATCAATGGATTGTTTCTTATAAGAAAGAATTATAAGAAAACTTGAACAATCCACCAGATGGCGCCATAGAGCTTGATTTTTATTTAATTTAATTTTTTCTTTTTTACTATAGAAAAAAATATTTTTCCAGCAATGAAAATGACAGTTTTACTGTCTCTTGTTGTTTACCATGAAGAGTAACACAGCACTTTGTAGAGGGGATGACTAAATTCTATTGTGTTTCAGATTTCAGAAATTCAAATGTTTACTTGATATTTTGGTATACAGTAAAATAAAAATGTTTCTGAGTGGTTCTCCACTTGGTTAATTAAAAGTATGTAAGATTATGTCATTACAATGTTTTTGAAAGAGGCAAAAAATTTTTTGAATAGCAATTTGAAAGAATAATTCATTGTTTCCTAAGAAGGAAGAATTTTAATTTCCTTTGCCCTTTATTTTAAAAATCTAGTCATATTTTCTCAAGTTAATATATAACAGAAAGGCAAATTTGCTTTAAAAGTTAAAATTAATTTTAAGTAGATATAGAACAGAAAAAATTCTTATTTTTATTCTGTATGTGTAGTACTACCTACATTTCCCTCCCAACTGAATTGGATTTTAAAAACTTTTAAGTTTCTTTCCTTTTCCTTCTTCCCTTTCTTTGTCCCTTCCTCTCTCCCTTCCTCCCTTTTCTCTTCCTAGCAATGCCTTTTACAGTAGAAACAAAATTAGCTCCCCCAAGCCAACTCAAAATATGTTTACAATATGGTATTGTTTTTGTGTTTCTCCAAGTGTCCTAAAGATGCTGCAAGCAGAAGCATTTTGTGATCAATATAATGGAAAATTAAAAGTTTTAAGGCATACTTTAGAAGGGGTATACTCTAATGAATAGAGAAGAAGTGGGAACTGGATTGGAAACAGGGAGCATATACAATCTCCAAAAGACTTTTTGGGACACAAACTAGCCACATGGAAAACTGACTAGTGCTCGGTTAAATGGGAGCTACTGAATCAGATTTGAGTTTAGCCACAATTAATGTCACTGAGACATGTTCTTTTGAGAAGAATTACTACAAAATGATGTAGTATTTGCATATAACCTATGCATATCCTCCTGTATACTTTAAATCATCTCTGGGTTACTTATACGATGTAAATCCTGTGAAAATACAATGTAAATAGTTGCTGTTGCACAGCAAAATTCAAATCTTGCTTTTCGGAACTTTCTGGAGTTTTTTTCTCAAATATTTTGAATTCACAGTTGGTTAAATCTGCGGGTATGGAGGGCTGAGTGTATTTTGGATATTAACCCCTGATCAGTTGTATGGTTTGCAGATATTTTCTCCCATGTCATAGGTTGCCTTTTCATTTGTTGATGATTTCCTTTGCTGTGTAGAAGCTTCTATTTGATGCAGTTCACGTTTATTTTTGGTTTTTTGCCTTTGTGTTTGGTGTCAATCCCCCAAATCATTGCCAAGATCAGTATCAAGGAGCTTATTCCTTATGTTTTCTTCTAGGAGTCTTATGATTTCAGGTCTTACATTCAAGTCTAATCCATTTTGAGCTGATTTTTGTGTATACAGTGAGGTCTAGTTTCATTTTTTTCCATGTGGATATCTGGTTTTCCCAACACCATTTATTGAAGAGATAGTCCTTTCTCCATTGTATATTCTTGACTCCTTTGTTGAAAATTAATTGACCATATTGTGTGGTTTTATTTTGGGGCACGTTCTCTCTCTCTCTCTCTCTTTTTTTTTTTTTTTTTGGTTCCACTGGTCTATGTGTCTGTTTTTATGCCAATACTATAGTGTTTTGATGACTGTAGCTTTATAATATGACTTGAAGTCAGGAAGTGTGATGCTTCCAGCTTTGTTTTTCTTTCTCAAGGTTTCTTTGGCTATTTGAGGTCTTGGTTATTCTGTATCTGTGAAAAATGCCATTGGAATTTTGACAGAGATTACATTGAGTTTGTAGATTGCTTTGGGTAGTATGGACATTTAAACAATATTCTTCCGATCAGTGAGCACAGAATATCTTTCCATAATATGTGCCTTCTTCAATTTCTTTCATCAATGTCATAGAGTTGTGAGTGTATAGCTCTTTCACCTCCTTGGTTAAATTTATTCTTAGGCATTTTATTGTTTTTGATCCAATTGTAAATGGGATTGTTTTCTTAATTTCTCTCTCTGAAAGTTATTTGTGTACGGAAACACAACTGATTTTTGTGTATTAATTTTGTATCCTGCAACTTTACTGAATTTGTTTACTAGTTTTAACATTTTTTTGGTGGCATCTTTAGGGTTTCCTATATATAATATCATGTCATCTTCAGATTGTTTTACTTCTATTCTGATTTAGATTGTTTTATTTATTCTTCTTGCCAAATTGCTCTGGCTAGGACTTTCTATGGTGAATAAAAGTGGTGAGAGTGGGCATCCTTGTCTTATTCCTGATCGTAGAGGAAAGGCATTCAGCTTTTCACTGTTAAGTATGATGTTAGCTGTGGGCTTGTCATATACGGACTTTATTATGTTGAGGTACATTCCATCTATACCTAATTTGTTGAGGGTTTTTATCATAAAAGGATGTTGAATTTCATCAAATGCTTTTTCTGCATCTATTGAGATGATCATATGATTTTATCCTTCATTTTGTTAATGTGGTGCATCACATTGATTTCACATATGTTGAACCATTCTTGTATCTCAGGAGTAAATCCTACTTGATCATGGTATATGATCCTTTTAATGTATTGTTGAATTTGATTTCCTGATATTTTGTTGAGGATTTTTCCATCTGTGTTCATCAGGAATATTGTCCTGTAATTTTCTTTCCTTACAGCGTTTTTGTCTAATAAGAATGGTAGACATTCTTATTTCTAAGGCTGCTTGTGTAGATCAAGGTTACTTGATTTCAGATACATGAATATGAGACAGGTATGCATTGAACTCTGATTCTTATTTGTCCTTTGTGGGTTTAGGGTGGAAGCAGCCAGTTGTTAACTGTGATGAAACTAGACCTGAAGCAAATGTGCAAAGATAAAGGATGATCAGTCAGGGACTTCCCTGGCAGTCTAGTGATTAAGAATTCGCCTTCCGGGCTTCCCTGGTGGCACAGTGGTTGAGAATCTGCCTGCCAATGCAGGGGACACGGGTTCGAGCCCGGGTCTGGGAAGATCCCACATGCCACGGAGCACCTAGGCCCGTGAGCCACAATTACTGAGCCTGTGCGTCTGGAGCCTGTGCTCCGCAACAAGAGAGGCCGCGATAGTGAGAGGCCCGCGCACTGCAATGAAGAGTGGCCCCCGCTCGCCGCAACTAGAGAAAGCCCTCGCACAGAAACGAAGACCCAACACAGCCATAAGTAAATAAATAAATAAATAAATAATTTTAAAAAAAAAGTTTAAAAAAAAAAAAGAATTCGCCTTCCAATGCAGGTGGTGCGGGTTTGATCCCTGGTCGGGGAGCTAAGATCCCACGTGCCACCCGGTCAAAAAACCAAAACAAAACAGAAGCAATATTGTAACAAATTCAATGAAGACTTTAAAAATGGTCCACATCAAAAAAATCTTAAAAAAAAAAAAAAAAAAGGATGATCAGTCAGAGACTAAAGGAAGGTACTGCAGTGCAGTTGCCCTGGGAAGTAAAAATAAAAGGACTATACTGACAGGCAAAGTTGTGTTATGGAGAAAGCAATAAAATGTATTAGGAGAGGAAGAAAAATCAGACAAAAAAGGATATGGGGAATTCCCTGGTGGTCCAGTGGTTAGGACTCGGTGCTTTCACTGCCAGGGTCCGGGTTAGATCCCTGGTCAGGGAACTAAGATCCCGTGGCATGGCCAAAAAAAAAAGATATGAAAAAGAGCCTCCTTTAAGACTGAAGATTAATAACACGGCAGGATCTGTGAAAGGAAGAATAGAGAAGAAATTTCCCTTGGATTTCTAAGCATTCAGAATATGTACTTATGTGCATTCATTTTCATTTGTGTTCACTGTTGGAATTTCTCCAAGCCTGGATGGAGATCTTTTTCTTGATAGAGAAGGGTAGGTGCCTCCCTTTCCCCCATGGGATTCTCTCTCCTTAGATTTCCTTCTGTTTTATTAGGGGAGAGTAAGGGTTGCTTTTAGTTGCAGAATTTCTCATAATAGATTTTTAGGGTTATTTAGTTTCTCAGTGAGCCTTTTTCATAGGTAAGCATTGGGTTCTATTTTTCAATACACAATGGATTGCCCTCTAACAAATGTTCCTATGCTGTTTAACTCCATCTCATCCCTTGTCTGTCTTATTAGATAGAGCCCTTTATTCTCTCCTTGCCTCTACTCTTTTCACCCTGACTTTTAGCCCAAACATATCTAAGTAGAGAATCGGAAAGTGCTTCCATTTACTAACCAGGAACTTGGCTTTACTGCCTGCCCCTGCCCCATCTCCATCCCCATTTTAAGGTATTGATTTCTGGGAAGTAGAACTTTTACTTTCCAGGAGTATGGGTATTCTCGGCAACTTTCACAGACTTGCAGATTCTCAGATCTACAGGGAGTTCTTTTCCATTTCCTTGGCCATTTCTTGTGGGCATATTGGTCAAGTTTTTGGTTCATTTCCTTCTTAAGTGTGAAAGCACCCTAGGTTCTTGGTCAAGTGGCAGGCACCTTTCCTCTGTGCCATTCTCATCCTGCCTCCATTTTATCCCCACTGTGTTGGGTTGGATGATTTGTGGTCTAGAGGGCTCTGTGTCTTACTGAGGAGGCATCAGATTATTTCACAGAGAAGAAAGGGGCAGAGGAGCTCCTTTTGCCCATAAAATGAGCTCATTCTCCTAAGGATATATGGAGGTAGGAGATTTAAGACTAACTAGAGGTTCATTATGATTTTAGCGATAATATGAGGTTGTTCTCAGCTATTTCACCCAACCAGCAAAAATTACTGGATGTCTGCTATGTACTAGATACTGGTTAGGCTCTAGGGATAAAATAGTGAGCAAGATAGATATATTTTCTTTCCTTATGGAACTTACTGTCTTGTGAAGCAGGTACAGAGTTGTCCGGAAATACATAAGAGTACTGGCCTCAACTGTGTGTGTATGTCTGAGTACTTTAGTGATGGAGATGGTGTAGGGAAAGCACCCTGGAGGAAGTTGTATTTAAGCTGAGACCTAAAGAGGAATCAGCCAGGGACAAACAAGGTGGGATAGTGGAGGAATGCGCTATGGTTGGTACAAGCATGTTAAGGGGTTGATGCAGTGTAGAAGAATAGTGTGTGAGTGAGAAGATAATAGTATATGTGAAGATGAGAGAATTCATGTTTGGGAAAGTTAAGTGTGCCTAGATTTGAGAGTATGAAGGAGATAGTGGTTCAGTTCTAAGGTTAGAGAGGTAAGCAAGAAGCCAGATCAGACCTCTTAGATATAAGTTGTTTATCCTGAGATCAAGAGGGAGAGCCATTTTAAAGTGCTTTTAGCCAGGGAAATGGCTTGAATGGTGCATTTTAGACAGAGAGCTCTCTTGTGGGAGGAACAGGTTGTAGGGAGGTTACGATTGGTTGTAAAGAGATTATTCAGAAAGCTCTTGCAGGGATCCAGGTGGGAGATTATGGTGACTTTGAACTAGCGTGGAGATAATGAAGGGGGGCGGAAATTAGATAGATTTAAGGGAGATACTTAGGAGGAGACTTGGTGGGATTTGATGATGTATTGGATGTGAGAGATAAAGGGGAGAAGGAGGCAAGGATGACTTCCAGGTTTCTAGACTGGGCAGTGGGATGAATGGTGGACTCTTTACTTAAGATTCGGGAGAAAGTGTGGCTGGGGAGTGGGTTGGGGAGAGTGAAGGGAGATGAGTTTAATTTGTTAGGTGTGAAATACCTGTGGGCTTATCCACGTGGGAGTGTTTTGTCTGAACAAAAGTGTTTTGTTGGTTATGCACATCTGGAACCCAGGGTGCTGCCTGGGCAGGAAGTATAACTTTAGGACTTACAGAGGCACAGTATGCTCCAAAGTGTGTGCTTCTGCAACATGAATTAGCTCATAAGTGATTGGTAAATGGGAAAATGATGTTAGGATAATGCAAAAATTATATTGATTCATATGCAGTTTTTTCTAGGCAAGGGGAGATAGGATAGTGACAGTAGATGTATAATCATCTAGACAGGAAAAGAGTGCTTAATTACCTCAGTTGCTGTACTGTGAATAGGCATTCTCTTGTCTGTATTTTAAGAAAATTAAAAAAAAAATCCACACAAACAAATGCCTGTTTCTGGGTGGACCTCCACTGTAAGGTGAACCCTCAACTCTTGGCACTTGGTGTTTAATGGCGGTCCCACTGGCTTATAGCTGTACTTCCACTGCTTTGTCTCAGCATGTGCCAGTCCTGCTCTGATTAAAGTATTGCCACTCTTTCCACTTTATTTTTGTGCATTTTAAATATCTGCTGTGGCATTCTTTGTTCATATTGAGCTGGTGGTCCTAATCAAGTCCCTGGCCTGGGACCATTTATACTTTCTGTTAGCGCTCAGATTACAAAGTTGTATAGGTTTTGAGCAGACTGCCGAAACTCTATTTTTCTTATAAGCTCTGTGCAGTTTTGTAGAACCTGAGGATTTTTTTCAGTAACTCATCATGTTATAGCAGAGAAACTTGTATTGAAAATTTGTCAGTAGAAAAGATAATGCAAGGAAATGTGACAGAAATCGAGTGACAACCAAAGTAAGTCCAGAATGGAATACAAAAAAATGTTTATTGGCCAGAGGCAGAACAAGGAGCCTATAAAAGACACTGAAAAAGGGGGGCCCAGAGGGGCAAACCAGAAGAGTGGACTTGTCATGGGAACCTTCAAGTTGGCTTCTGTGCCCCAGAAATCTTTGAGAGTTTCTTTGTTTTGTGGTAAAGAACCATATTCCAGGTTCATTTTGTACATTTTATTCACCAGACCTAAAATCAGGTGTTTTTCCAAGGCAGCCCTGGTTACCTTTTTTTTTTTAAAGGATTTTCTTATTTATTTATTTATTTATTTATTTTTGGCTGTGTTGGGTCTTCGGTTCGTGCGAGGGCTTTCTCCAGTTGCGGCAAGCGGGGGCCACTCTTCATCGCGGTGCGGGGACCGCCCTTCATCGCGGTGCGCGGGCCTCTCTCCATCGCGGGCCCCCCCCCGCTGCAGGGCACAGGCTCCAGACGCGCAGGCTCAGCAACTGTGGCTCACGGGCCCAGCCGCTCCGCGGCATGCGGGATCCTCCCAGACCAGGGCTCGAACCCGTGTCCCCTGCATTAGCAGGCAGATTCTCAACCACTGCGCCACCAGGGAAGCCCCCTGGTTACTTTTAGTAGGAAATGATGGTTAGCAATAATAGTCTGGGCACTAGTTAAGTTGGTAATTGTTTCTAGGCCTTTATGAAGAGAACTAAGAATATGTGTTTTATTTTTAAGAGAAAATAGGTCTTAGATCCTGAGTTCAGTACTTCCTATTCAAATTTAGATTCTTACTTCTTTGATATTTGTAACTTTCTTCTCATGTATGTTGAAAATCTTTATTTAAAAAAAAATAACATTAACATTGTGACAAATTTGCTTTGTCCTAATGTGTATAATAGTTTCAGAATAACAATATCAATGTTATTATGAAGTATAGTCACTTGAAATAATTACTGTCTTTGCCCCATACCAAAATTTTTTAGTAACTTAGCTTTTTCATATTTTTCCAGAGTATTCAACTTGGTTCTCATGAAATACTCTTTATTTATGACTGACATTTGGTAAACTCTGAACTCAACAGATCAGAGAAGTATCAGGTATATCAAAAAGTAGCCAGAGGGCTTCCCTGGTGGCACAGTGGTTGAGAATCCACCTGCCAATGCAGGGGACACAGGTTTGAGCCCTGGTCTGGGAGGATCCCACATGCTATGCAGAGTGACTAAGCCCGTGTGCCACAACTACTGAGCCTGCGCTCTAGAGCCCATGCTCCACAACAAGAGAAGCCACTGCAGTGAGAAGCCCGCGGGCACCACAACGAAGAGTAGGCCCTGCTTGCCCGAAGACCCAATGCAGCCAAAAATAAAATAAATAAATTTATATTAAAAAAAAAAAAAGTAGCCAGAGAGTAGCTTTCAGGATGCTGGTTAATATAGATATTAGTTTTACAGAGTTAATGGAAATTGTTGGTAAATCTGAGGTCGATTAAGAGTACTCCTGTTTATAATAGTTCTTCTTGTTTGAATATATGATATGAGGCAGTGGTTTCTTAGAGCTTCTCTTTTTAAACATCTATTAAATATTGGGATTGACAAATACACACTAATATGTATAAAATAGGTAACTAATAAGAACCTGCTGTATAAAAAATAAATAAAATTCAAAAAAATAAATATAATAGACATTTAAATATAATATGTGGTATGTTATAATATATTGGGGAAATGTGCTTATTTAGGCAAAAACCTTGAGCATGAATCCAGGAGGTGCGTAAGAGTTATTTCTAATTTATGTTTTGTTTTTTAAATTAATTAATTAATTAATTTATGGCTGCGTTCGGGCTGCGTTGGGTCTTTGTTGCTGCGCGGGCTACTCTTCATTGTGGTGCACTGGCTTCTTATTGCGGTGACTTCTTTGTTGCAGAGCACGGGCTCTAGGCACGTGGGCTCAGTAGTTGCAGTGTGTGGACTTCAGTAGTTGTGGCTCACGGACTCTAGAGCGCAGGCTCAGTAGTTGTGGCGCACGGGTTTCGTTGCTCCGCAGCATGTGGGATCTTCCCGGACCAGGGCTCGAACCCGTGTCCCCTGCATTGGCAGGTGGATTCTTAACCACTGCGCCACCAGGGAAGCCCTCTAATTTATGTTTTAATGTATGATGTACCAGAATTATATTTCTGCTCACTGGCTTTTTCATAAATTGAGGTATAATTGACATATAATGTTTTAGGTGACAACATAATGATTTGATGTATGTATATGTTGTGAAACCATAAGTTAACACTCATCACCACACATAATTGAAAAAAATTTTTTTTCATATAACTTTTAAGATTTACTCTCACCAATTTTCAAATATCTCTCTGATATTTCTGTTTAAAGTAAAACTGTACCTCCAAGGATGGTAGACTGTTAATTCATAAATAAATGAAATATTTCTACCACAATTATTTGTTTCTGCTGAATATAATTTTTGTCCAAAAATAACATGAATTATATGCATCCAAAGCAGGATAATGTAAATGCTCTCTGTAGTCTATCAAAATACATTAATATTACGTAATTGATATGTTAATACTATTAATATGCAATAATAGCCTGTTAATATTAATGTGAGAAGCATAATAAAATATCTTTGTTTTTACTGTGTAGGCTGCTAATCTAAGGCATGTGGTCCCAGAGATACATTATGAAACTTATTTTATGATTATGATATTAACTTTTATACCATAGTGACACAATGTATGATGAAAATCTATTTGAATTTCTAACAGAAGTATATACCTAATTTCAAAGAACCATTTATAATCTTGAATGATGGTGAGAGAAGACTCTCATGTACTCACTGATACTGAGATGCAGTGTTCATTCTGGACAGGAGCTTACTCATTCTCTCTGATTAGAATTTAAATTCATGACCCTTTGTGTGAGCATTAGTCACATCACCCCATTGTATGCCTTTTTGAGTTTGTTGTTTTCTTTACTGTGGTTGTTGGCGCTGGTTACTCTGGAACATTTATTTTTATTTTTATTTTCACTTGGATCAAAAAGACTATTGTGAAACAATTTCAATTAGTAATATAGAACAGAGAACTCCAGTGTATCCTTCATCCACATTCCCTATTATTTCCGCATTTGTTTTATTTTCTCTTCTTCTCTCCCACATCTGTCTATGAATAATTTTTTTCTGAACCATTTGAAAGTTGAAGACATGATAATTCTTTATTGCTAAATTTTTCAGTGTGTATTGCTTAAGAGTAAGACACCAAAATCAGGGAATTTAACACTGATGTATTATTATCTGGAACATTTCTTTTCCAGGCACCAAATTAAATTGTTCTACATGTGTTTTTGTTTTTGTGTTGGGGGATTAATCTTGCCATTAGTATAAATCATGGAGTAATTGATTATATATTAAATTAACTTTAAATATCTGTGTAATTATCAATTTTTAAAAATGTGCTTTTTGTCTAGAATAGTAATATTATCTGGAAATATAGAAGTGATACTCATTTCTAGTTACTGATAAGCATATTTGCATTTTGAAGGATTTAATTGTGCTTTTTAAGTAATTATAATGAGATCTTCTTTAAAAGCCTTAAAGCTATACCAGCCTTTTTCCTCTGTTGAACAGTGAAAACTCATCTAGCTCTAGTTTCTTAATTAAAAAAAAAGTCTTAGATCACCTAACTTTTGCATTTAAGAAGGCCAAACTTTATAAACAAGTAGGGTACGAGTTTGACTACATTCATATGTTCAGTTATTTGTGCTTATCCATATTAATATTCTCTATACTAGATTATAAATATGGATCAGATTCATTTTACTTTATCTTCACAGTGTCAGTACAGTACTGCAATGAAGATTGTTTAATAATAATCCAAGTAAAAAACAAAGAATGTAAGAATGCTTGAGACACCATAAATATAAGGCATAGAAGGGTTAAATGTAAAATAATAGAAAAAGTGTTTACCAACACTAAAATAAAGCTGATACAGCTATTTTAATATCAAATAAGGTACATTTTATGGCAAAAGCTTTTACTTGATATAGGACATTTCATAGTTACAATAAACAGGTATGACAAATCTAAATTTGTGTGTCCTGTGAATATTTCTATTGTGTATTTTTTCTCTTAGGCTTTAGTCATGTGGTCTTATGTCAGATTACTTCTAATTGAGTGCTGGTTATTTCTAATTGAGTTATTTCTACTTGAGTATTATTTGAGCCCTAATCTTCCTACCGTTGTTTCTAGTAGGAATGTAGGCTAAGGGCACTAGCAATCCCAGATCATCTCAATCCCGTCAGGAATGGGAGGATTTGAAGCTGAGCGTTTGAATCCAGGCCAACCTAACTTCTAATGTGTAACATTTTGGGGCCCAGTTCAGCAAGCCCTCAATTTCAGTTCTTATTCTCTTAGCAGATAGGGCTTAGTTCAGTCTGTTGAAAGCTATTCAGCTTTTCACCTTCTTAAGTTCAGTGTAGTCAGATTCTGAAAGTAATTTTATTGACTCTAATCAACTATAGAAAGATATTTTATAAATACTTGTCTAAAACTCTCAGTTTATAGCAATATGAAGCTAAACAGAATTGCTTAATGAGTTTCATAATGTACAGTATGACACTGAGAAACAATGGGAACAAACCTCTGCCTCTGTGAAATAACTCTACTGGTGTGATATTTTCAAACATTTAAAAATGTTTAATCTTGCAAAAAAGCAGAAAGCCCTTAAAGGGGAAATAGACAAAACCACAATCCTAGGAGAAGATTTGAACATACTTCTTTCAATGACAGATGAAGCAGAGACATAAACAGTATATGTACATATATACACATACATTTTACATGCATGCACATGATTTGAACATGGTCCAATAAACAATCCGATTAACATGGACTCAGTAACTGTAGATTTCATGTTCAATTCATGTGTGCATGGAACATTTACCAAAATTGGCCATAGAATTAGTCTCAGCATATTCCAAAGGATTAATCTTACAGACTGTTCTCTGGCCCCAATGGAATTAAGCTAGTAATCAATAATAGACAGAAAATCCTGAATGTTTGGAACATGTTTCTGCTATGCTTTGAGGGTATGGAAGGATTACTTAAATTACACTAAATGGATTACACTAAATGTACCATAAACAAAAATAACAAATTCGATTGTGCTAAAATTAAGAAGCTCTATTCATTCCAGGACATCATTAAGAGAGTGAAAAGGCAAGCCACAGACTGGAAAATAGGTATTTGGAATACAGTCCCTTGTTCTTAGCAGGGGATTGGTTCCAGGACCCCCATCCAATGCTAAAACCCAAGAACGCTCAAGTTCATTGTATAAAACAGCATAGTATTTGCATGTAACATATGCGCATCCTCCCATATATTTTAAACCATCCCTAGATTACTTACAATACCTAATACAGTGTAAATGCTATGTAAGTAGTTGTAAATGGTGTAAATGCTATGTAGATAGTTGCTGGTATGCAGCAAATTCAAGTTTTGTTTTTTGGAACTTTTTGTTGGAATTTTCTAGAAAATATTTTTGATCTGTGGTTAGTTGAACCTGCAGATGAGGAGCCGTGAATATGGAGGGCTGACTATACATACATTTGACAAGAAATCATATGAAGGATGTAGAAAGAATTTCTACCAATCAATAAGAAAATCCAATGGAAAAATGAGCAATAGATTAGACATTTCATAAAGAGAATATGCAGATGACCAAAAGCACTCAATTGCATTAATCAGCAAGAAAAGGAAAACTGAAACCACAATGAAATACTAACATATACTCACTAGAATGGCTAAAATGTTTTCTATGTGAGTCTGTTTCTGTTTTGTAAATAAATTTATTCGTATTATTTTTTTAGATTTCACATGTAAGTGATATATGATATTTGTCTTTCTCTGTCTGACTTCACTTAGTATGATAATCTCTAGGTCCATCCATGTTGCTGCAAATAGCATTTCATTCTTTTTTATGGCTGGGTAGTATTCTATTGTATATATATACCACATCTTTATCCATTCATCTCTTGATGGACGTTTAGGTTGCTACCATGTCTTGGCTATTGTAAATAATGCTGCTTTGAACATTGGGGTGTATGTACCTTTTTGAATTAGAGTTTTTGTCTTTTCCGGATATATGCCCAGAAGTGGAATTACTGGATCATATGGTAACTCTATTTTTAGTTTTTTAAGGAACCTCCATACTGTTCTCTGTAGTGTTTGAACCAACTTACATTCCCACCAAGAGTGTATAGGGTTCCGTTTACTCCACACCCTCTCCTGTATTTATAATTCGTAGACTTTTTCATGATGGCCATTCTGACTGGTGTGAGGTGATACCTCATGGTAGGTTTGATATGCATTTCTCTAATAATTAGTGATGTTGAGCATCTTTTCATGTGCCTGTTGGCCATCTGTATAGAATGGCTAAAATGTGAAAGGCAATTTCAAGCGTTGGTGAGGATATGGAATACAAACTCATATTGCTGCTGGAGTGGAAATTGGTACTACTGCTTTGGAAAATTGTTTGATGTCATCTTTTAAAGTTGATTGAATTAATACTCTGACCCAACTGTTTTACAACCCAACCAAAATGTATGCACTTATGCCGCAAAAGACATGTGTAAGAATGGTCATTTAATCATTATTTGCAGTAGCCCCAAACTGAAAAACCTAACTAGCTATTCACAGTAGAATGAAAATAGTTTATTCATACAAAGGAATGCTGCACAATGAAAGAAATTATTGCTACACACAACATGAATAAATCTTGCAAACATAACATTGACTGAAGTCAAATAAAAAATAATACTCTATGGCCCTATTTATATCAAGATCAAAACCTGAAAAAGTTAATCTCATTTTGTTAGAAGTCAGGATAGTAGTTACCTGAAGGATGGGGAGGGAGTAGTGGCTGACAGGGTGCATAAAAGAATTTCTGATAATTTTTATCTGGGTTTTGGTTACAAGAATGTGTTCATTTTGGGATAATTCACTGGACCTGTGTGATAGATGTTTGTACTCTTTGTGTACTTTCGATTGTATATTATATGTCAATTAAGGAAAAAAAAAAAGAAAGCCAGTGTGGCTGACAAGAGTGAAAGTGAGGAAAGTGGAGAATGGTAGACCATAAGATCAGGGAGATAGAAAGGGACCAGATCATGTAGGGCCTTATCAGCCAGGATGAGGAATTTCAGTAATATTTTAATGTGATGGGGAGTCACTGGAGAGTTTTGGGCAGGAGAATGACATGAACTGATTTACATTTAATAAGTTTACTTGGCTGCTGTTCAGAGGATGGATTGTGGCAAAAACAGAAGCAAGAGAGACTAACCCAGGCAAGAGATGATAGTGACTTCACCTAGGGTTGCAACAGTGGTGATGGTGAAGTGGCCTAATCCAAGATATATTTTGAAGTTAGTGCTATCAAGACAGGTTCATAGATTAGATTGTAAGATCAGAAAGAAAGGATGATGCTGAAATTTTTGGCCTGAGCAGCTGGGTGAATGGTGGTGCTATTTGCTGAGATGGAAAAGACTGAGGGAGCAGCATGTTCAAAGAGAAATCAAGAGGTTTACTTCTGATGCATGAACACTGAGATACATATTAGATGTTTAGGTGGAGATGTTAAGTAAACAGCTAGATATAAAATTCTAGAGAAATCAGGGGTGGGAAAATAATTTGTCATTAATGTTACAGTGCTTAAAATCTTGGGGCTCTTGGAAGAGATCACCTGGGGAATGAATAGAAAGAACAATACAGGTGAAGTGGAGTAGCGGGATGATATCTGATCATTGGGGCAGATCAACATTCTGATGTCAGGGAGAAGAGAAAGAACAGCTAATGCGTTAGAAGGAAAATCAGGAGAGTGTAGAGTCTCAAAGCCAAGTCAGGTGTTTCCTGAAGTAGAGAGTGAACTACTCTGTCAAATGCTACAGAGATATCTAATTAGGTGATAAATGAAATTTGACTACTGGGTTGGGTAGGATGCAGGGAGAGTATTTGAGGAGAGTTAGGAATTGGAATAAATTTTACATTTGGGGAATGAATCTGTATAAACTGTTGTTGATATAAAACTTGAAGACTTTGAAGCCTTTTTAGTCTAGCAAAGGAGTATCTGCTAAGATTAATGGTTAATAGTATGTAACGGTAAATTTTGGAAATTTCAAGGGGGATTTAACGTAAGCAACCTATAATGGATTCTTTTATATAAGATACAAAAATTAGATATGAATCTGCCATGAGAGTGCTACACCCCTTTCAACATGGATCAGTATTTATGTCCTTAGTATCTCCAAGTCAGGTGGCTTGAATTTTCCTGGTCTTCATTTCATCTTAATTGAAAGGCATTTTAAATTGGCTCCTAATGGTACTTGTGTCAATGACCTCTTATTTGGAAAGCTTTTCATTAATAACTTCTTACTAAAATTTTGAAGTCTTTGACTTTGTTCATTATTTTATCAGCCATGGCTGAAACAAAATAACTGAATCAATGAATATGGGATCTATAGCTTCTACATGAAAGAGTACAGGACTTGTAAATTTCTTTCTTTCTTGAATTTAGGAAGTAGGGAGGGCCCTCTGTAGAGAATTTGGGCTGTTAGTGGTTCTTTTGCAAAGGAATGAGGGTTCCAGAAGATATAATGGGAATGACTATCAGGGAGAGCAGTATTAGGAAAAAGCACACAGCAGTATTGGGATAAATTTATTAGAGGCCAAAGGCCTAAGACAGCTATTGTGTGATGCTGAATCATGACAGAATCTGGGTCTGGTTCTAACTGAAAATGTGGTGAAGAGACTTTTAATTGTAAAGAACAGGGACTCACCCAAACAGATCCAGAAAAGAGAAGGGAGCAGTTAAGAGACAAGTGCAGGGATCAAATGGGAATCCAAAGACAAAAACGCAACATAGCTTGTCTTCCTGAAAACTGAACTGCAAGTGTGGACTTAAGGCGAGTTTGAGTAGTGCATTTGCCTGTTTTTCTCTCTCCAGCTATTTCTGTTTGCCTTGTTCTCTGTGTTGTACAGGCTACATGCTGCTTCTCAGTTTTTTCGTCATCACCCCATATAATTTCAGCTTTCACTTGGCTGTCTTGTCTTCTTCAGCTCAAATTTCAAATGACCTTTAAGCTTCTTTGGCTGTCATCAACTCACAGCTACCCATTGTGTTTTAGGTTAAATACCGAAGAGTGAAAATCTTGTCTAATGCACTTTTCTTCCTCCTTTGCTCCCTGGGCCTTAGAATTCTAGTTAGCCTCAATTGACTGTCCTTGGGTCCACTGCCAATCTCTAGTTCAGCCACTGCTGGCGAGAGGGCAAAGTCTCTGGGCAGAGCAGATTCCTGCAGAGAAGGGGCAATGATGGGATGGGCAGTGGCCTACTGTAGTAGGTCCTCCTCACTTTAAAATTACATGATTAATTGAAATTGTAAAGGCTTGGAACTTGGGAGAAGTGGCATGAAGGCCCTGTGGCTGGTGGAGTGAGCATGGAAAGAGTGGTGGGAGATGAAGTCAGAGAGGTAGGCTCCTGGGCCATATTATGTAGAGCCTTGCAGGCCATGGAATAGAGTTTGAAGTATGTGTGTATCTCAGATAAATATCCACATCTGTTCAAATATGTATTAGAGATACATAGGGAAGAATCTGAAGGGTTACATACCAAATTAATAACTGTGTCTTTGAGGAGGGAGAGGGCCGACTAGGATTAGAGTTGTGGTTAGACTTTATATATGTTTTATGAAGAGGGATATAGTCATGTGCTATAGTCCACAAACATGTGGAATTCAGAGTTAATTAGAAGAGTCGGGGGCAATAACTAGAGGAGTAAGGTTGAGGCAGGGTCAGTCGGTAAGGCCTGGAGATCTACCTGCTGTGCGGTCCCAGATGGGACCTAGTTCTTCTGAGCCCTAGGACTGAAAACATAGTCTGAAAACTGCGAATTCAGACCAACGCTCTAAGTTCTTAGCAAGACATTCCTGAACAATAATAAGCTTTCAGCTACATTGTGTTAAACTAAAGCAGAGAATAGAATGTGAGGCAGGGGTTGTTAAAATAATATAAGAAATTATTAATAAAACTAGTAATGTTTTACTTTTATTAAAATTTGTAAGATTTTATAATCTTGAAGTGTATAGTCTAATTTGGGTTAATATTATCAGATGATTTTTTCATAATAGAATACTTATAACATGATATTTGCTTGTACAAAGAGTATCAAACATTGTAGATTTAACTTATAAATGTTAACTCCAAAGGATGTAGCTAGTACCTGAAGAATTTTATTCATTTCCATGCTTATTTATATGGTCTTTTAAAATTTAAGCTTAGGGGCTTCCCTGGTGGCGCAGTGGTTGAGAATCTGCCTGCCAATGCAGGGCACACGGGTTCGAGCCCTGGTTTGGGAAGATCCCACATGCCGCGGAGTGGCTGGGCCTGTGAGCCACAATTGCTGAGCTTGCGCATCTGGAGCCTGTGCTCTGCAACAAGAGAGGCCCACGCACCGCGATGAGGAGTGGCCCCCGCTTGCCACAACTAGAGAAAGCCCTCGCACAGAAACGAAGACCCACCACAGCCATAAATAAATAAATAAATAAATAAATAATGTTAACTGTTAAAAAAAAAAAAAAGCCAGTGCTTATATTTTTATGATTATTTAAGTAAAAAAAAAAATTTAAGCTTAGCATACAGTACATAAAATTTATAAGAAATTGCATGTGCTTTTGAGTATTTTTTTAAGGTTTAAAAATTTCAACAACTTTTTTTTTTAAAGTATTTGTTTATTTATTTATTTATGGCTGTGTTGGGTCTTCATTTCTGTGCGAGGGCTTTCCCCAGTTGTGGCAAGCGGGGGCCACTCTTCATCGCGGTACGCAGGCCTCCCACCACCGCGGCCCCTCTCGCTGCGGAGCACAGGCTCCAGACGCGCAGGCTCAGCAATTGTGGCTCACGGGCCCAGCCGCTCCACGGCATGTGGGATCCTCCCAGACCAGGGCTCGAACCCGGGTCTCCTGCATTGGCAGGCAGATTCTCAACCACTGCGCCACCAGGGAAGCCCATCAACAACTTTTAAATGGTTGAACTGAGTATGAAAACACTTGAAAGGCTTGAGGAAATTGTAATGAAAAATTAGAATAATCAAATAGAGATAAGGCCTTTTCTATTTAGCTTATACTTACTTACTCTTATTAAGTGACTGACATTGTTCCAAATATTTTACGTGTTTTAACTTGTTTAACTCTGTGATGTTAAAGATAGACTACACTAGTTAAAAAGGAATCAGAATGAGAACTAAACAATCTACTAGAAGTTCTGAATAATGTGAAAAAACATAACATAGGAAATGTATGTCACAGTGTGAGCACTGACAAACTTGGATACTTTGTAGTCACATGTATACCTCTTATTTTATTCAAATATATCTGTTGATTCAGAGATGACTGTTAAGTTTGTCATTTTCAGTGACATTCAACAAGTCAGAAATAGACTTTCAGCCACAACTTTTTATTTTGTAAAACTTGTGTTTAGTAATGGATTTTTAAGAGTTAAATAGTTACTAAGTGTTGTATCTGAGAAAAATGATGTTGCTAATTTTATTTGATGAACTATGTGAATAAATAAAACGTGTTAATATTCTATTTAAGGCTACTGAAATTTGCTAGAATAGCTTGGTTATGCTTTTTTTTTTTTTTTTTTTTTAATTTATGGCTGTATTGGGTCTTCGTTTCTGTGCGAGGGCTTTCTCTAGTTGCGGCAAGTGGGGGCCACTCTTCATCGCGGTGCGCGGGCCTCTCACTATCGCAGCCTCTCTTGCTGCGGAGCACAGGCTCCAGACGCGCAGGCTCAGCAATTGTGGCTCACGGGCCTAGTCGCTCCACGGCATGTGGGATCTTCCCAGACCAGGGCTCGAACCCGTGTGCCCTGCATTGGCAGGCAGATTCTCAACCACTGTGCCACCAGGGAAGCCCCGGTTATGCTTTTTTGATGATTGGTTCCACTAAGAATACTCAGTGGTTCTGGGAAGAGTCAGTATTCTATAATGCTGCATCTACTTTGAAATAAGAGGGAACTGGGGAAGAGAACATGAAGCGTAACACAGGATACTAATCGAAAACATTTTAGCTAAAACAAATCTGTTCCAGATATCAGGGATACCCATGTATTTTTCACCCAGAAAGTTCTTCTGAAATTGTGTGGTATAGGATTTCCCTCCCGTCTATCTCCTGAAATTCCTTTAAAGAAATTCTTTGTGAAGAATTATATATAGTATATGTTATGTATATCTTTGTATATGATATAATTTACTTGGTTTATAATGTTTGTGAATGTGAGTTCTTTTTTTTAAACCCCCGCAGTATTTTTAAAACAATTTTTTGCCTTTTCCCTAGGGAGTTGGTCTCTCAGTTCATGGGCAATTCCGAGTGGCTACTGAAAAGTCTCTTTTTGCAATGCCAGAAACAGCAATAGGTAAAAAAAAAAAAAACAACTAAATTTTTCATAATTACTTTTAGAATTACCATCTTTTGATACGTTTCAGAGTACAGTTATTGAAGGAATTGATGGAATCTTGTATGAAAGAACTTTTAAAAAGAAATTATAATAGGAAGATACCTAAAAGTTTATATTAGCTCATACTTATATCTGAAAACACAAAGGCAAGCATATTTAAACTGGCGACACTAGCGCACTGTAGTCAATTTTATTTATTTATTCTTATTGAAGTATAGTTGATTTACAATGTTGTGTTAATTTCTGCTGTATATGTATTTAATTTTAGATGAAAGATTATTAGAGGAAGTATCTTGCATTCAGATCTATGCTCCATTTTGAGTTAACTTTTGTATGTGGTGAGAGGTATGGATCAAAGGTATAGATCAAAGTTTATTATTTTGCATAGGGAGATAAAATCATTCCCACATCATTTTTTGTAAAAAGCTACTATTTCTCCACTGATTGCCTTTGCACCTTTGTATGTGCTGATCTTGGTGCCAACACCAGACTGTCTTGATTACTGTTGCTTTATAGTAAGTCTTGATCAAGTAATGATAATCCTCTAATTTTGTTCTTTTTTTTTCTTTCAAGTTGTTTTGGCTCTATAGATCCTTTGTATTTCTATGTGAATTTTAGAGTGATTTTGTAAGTTTCAACAAAAAAGCCTGTTAGAATTTTTATTTGGATTGTCTAGGATCTATCAATTTAGGGAGAATTGACATCTTAACAATGTTGAGTCTTCAGACCTGTGAGCAAGGTATATCTTTCCATTTATTTAGGTCTTCTTTAATTTCCCTCAGCCATGTTTTGTAGTTTTCAGTTTCTTATACATCTTTTGTCATATTTTTCCTTAAGTATTTCATATTATTCAATGATATTATAAATGATATTTTAAAAATCTAGTTCTGATGTTAGTTATCAATACATAGAAATATAATTGAGTTTTATACTTTGTATCCTGCAAACTTGATAAACTCACTAGTTCTAGTAGATTTTTTGTAGATTGAATTGGATTTTCTAAATAGATAATTATGTTGTTTACAAATAAAGTACATTTTACTCTTTTCTTTCCCATCTGGATACTTTTTATTTTTATTTTTTCTTGCCTTATTCCACTGGGTAGAACCTCCAATACAACGTTGAACAGATACGTTGAGAGTGGGCCTTCTTGCCTTGTTCGGGATCTTAGGGGGAAAACATTCAGTCCTTCACCAATTAAGTACAATATTAGGTATAAGTTTTTCATAGGTGCCCCTTATCAGGATGAGGAACTTTCCTTCTGTTCCTAGATTTCTGAGGGGTTTTATTAGGAATGGACTTTGGATTTTGTAATTTTTTTCAGCATGTGTTGAGATGATCATTGGTTTTTCTTTTTTAGTTTGTTAAGGATGGATTACTTTGATTGGTTTTTTAACATTAAACTAACCCTGCTTTGCTGGGATAAATCTCACTCTAGTATGATGTGTCCTACTTTTTATATGTTGTTGGGTTTGATACACAAAAATTTTATTTGGAATTTTTGCATCTGTGTTCATGAGGGATATTGGTCTGTAGTCTTCTGGTAACATCATTTTGGTATCATTTTGCTTGCTTCATTTTGCTTCATTTTGGTATCAGGGTAATGCTGGGTTCATTTCTGGAAAAGTTTGGGTAGAATTGGTTCTTTTTTTTCTTTTTTCTTTTTTTTCATGTGTATGGTAGAATTCACCAGCGAAGCCATCTAGGCCTAGAGTTTTCTTTGTGGAGAGGTTTTTAACTACAAATTCAAAATCTTTAATAGATGTAGGCTATTCAAGTTATCTATTTCTTTTTGTACAAACTTTAGTTATTTGGGTCTTTTAAGGAGTTTGTCCATTTATTAGCATAAAGTTCATTTACTTATTATCTTTTTAGTATCTGTAGAATCTATAGTAATACTTGGCTCTCTCATCCATTTTTTTTGGCCATGCCATGTGGCATTTGGGATCTTAGTTCCGTGACCAGGGATCAAACCCATGCCCCCTGCATTGGGAGTGTGGAGTTTTAACCACTGGACTGCCAGGGAAGTCCCTCTCTCATTCTTGATATTAGTAATTTCTGTCTTCTCTTTTTTTTTCTGATCACTCTAATTAGAGGTTTATTAATTTTATTGATCTCAAAAGAAGTTTTTTGGTTTTCTGTTTTATTGATTTCTGCTCTGATATTTATTACTTCCTTCTACTTACTTGAAGTTTTATCTCCTTTCTGTAGTCTCCTAAGGTGAAACCTGAGGTCATTGATATGAGACCCAGGTATAGAATTCTATTCTGATGTTTAAATGTCAGTACTTTAAAGATTTTGCTACACCATCTTCTCATTTATGTTGTTTTCCATGAGAAATCTGCTCTTATCCTTATCTTCGCTCCTCTGTAAATAAGTGTCTTTTTTTTTTTCTTTTTTACTTTCTCTGGCTGCTCTTAAGATTTTCTGCTGATCACTTGTTTTGGTGTGCCTTGATCCCTTGATTATGATGTACCTTTTTGTAGCTTTCTTCCTGTTCTTATGATTGTGTTTATTGGGCTAGTTAGGTTTATAGTTTTTGTCAGATTTGGAAATTTTGACATTATTTCTTCAAATATTTTTCTGTCCCCCCCATTTCCTTTTCAGGAGCTCCATTTAAACTTTTGTTAGGCTCACTCATGTATTGTTGATTTTTTAAATTTATTTATTTTTTTAATTTTAGATATTTGCTATTCATGTGTTTTCAAGTTCACTAATCCTTTCTTTTGCAAAGTCAAAACTGCCCTTAATCCCATTCAGGTATTTTTTAGCTTATACATTCATCTTAGTTTTCATCTATAGTAGTATCATTTGGGTCTTTTTTAAAAAAATATATTATTTGTTTTTTCTTTTTTAAAATTTATTTATTTTATTGATTTATTTTTGGCTGTGTTTGGGTCTTTGTTGCTGCGCATGGGCTTTCTCTAGTTGCAGAGAGTGGAGGCTACTCTTCATTGCTGTGCGTGGGCTTCTCATTGCAGTGGCTTCTCTTGTTGTGGAGCACGGGCTCTAGGCACACGGGCTTCAGTAATTGTGGCACGTGGGCTCAGAATTTGTGGCTTGTGGGCTCTAGAGTGCAGGTTCAGTAGTTGTGGCTCACGGGCTTAGTTGCTCCGCGGCATGTCGATCTTCCCAGGCTAGGGCTCGAACCTGTGTCCCCTGCATCGGCAGGCGGGTTCTTAACCACTGCGCCACCAGGGAAACCCCTCTTATTTGCTTTTATTTAACTTTTTGAACATATGGTATATGTTTATTATAACTGTGTTGATGTCCTTGTTTGCTAATTCTTATGTTTATGTCAGTTCTGGGTCAGTTTTTCTCATTTTGTATTTGTCTTTATAGGTAACCTTACAACATTTCAAACTTTATTCAAACACACCAGTGGTGGCAAAGAGCACAAACAAGTGACAGGCACGATTGCTAACGCCAGGATCAAAGGCCAGGAAGGAGCTGGAGAGAGCCTGTTGTTCCCTGCCCTTTCCTTCCCCACACCTTGCTGTCACTTTTCTTTTTTTACTGGCGTATAGTTGCTTTACACTGCTGTGTCAGTTTCTGCTGTACAGCAAAGTGAATCAGCCATATGTATACATATATCTCTTCTTTTTTGGATTTCCTGCCTGTTTAGGTCACCACAGAGCATTGAGTAGAGTTCCCTGTGCTATACAGTAGCTTCTCATTAGTTATCTATTTTATACATAGTAGTGTATATATGTCAATCCCAATCTCCCAATTCATCCCCCCCACCTTTTCCCCCTTGGTATCCGTACGTTTGTTCTTTACATCTGTGGCTCTATTTCTGCTTTGCAAATAAGATCATCTATACCATTTTTCTAGATTCCACATATATGCGTTGATATACGATATTTGTTTTTCTCTTTCTGACTTACTTTACTCCGTATGACAGTCTCTAGGTCTTTACACGTCTCTGCAACAGTTCTGGATCAATTTTGATTGATTGTTTTATCATGTCATCATGGGTGGCAATTTCTTGCTTTTTTAGATTCCTGGTAATTTTTGACTGGATTCTAGACATTGTAAGCTTTACTTTGTTGAGTGCTGGATATTTTTGTATCAATGGTTCCCAACTTATGGTGGTCTGACTTACAATTTTTTGATTTTACGATTTTACAATGGTGCAAAAGCAATATACACGTAGTAGAAACTGTACTTTGAATTTTGAATTTTGACCTTCTCCTTGGCTGGCCATACCCGGTACCGTACTCTCATGTGATGCTGGGCAGTGGCAGCGAGCCATAGCTCCTATGCAGCCACACAATCACAAGGATAAATGACTGATACTTAGAACCTTTTTGTTTTTCACTTTTAGCATAATAGTCAGTAAACTATATGAGATACTCAACACTTTATTATAAAATAGGCCTTGTGTTAGATGATCTTGCCCAACTTTAGGCTAATGTAAGTGTTCTGAGCACATTTAAGGTAGGCTAGGCTAGGCTATGATGTTTGGTAAGTTAGGTGTATTAAATGCATTTTTGTCTTATGGTATTTTCAACTTATGATTTGTGATGGATTTATCAGGATGTTACCCCAGTGTAAATTGAGGAAGATGTGTATTCTTATAAATATTCTTGAGCTTGCTTCTGGAATGAGGTTATGTTACTTGGAAACAGTTTGTTCCTTTGAGGTCTTTTAGGTTTTTTAAAATTTATTATTATTTTTTTTAGATGCAAGGTTGGAGCAGTGCTCAGGCTAGGGCTAATTATTTCCTGCTACTGAAATGAGACCCTTCTTTGCATTCTACTCAGTGCCCCCACGAATCCTGAGTTCTCATAGTCTGATTGGTGGGAACAGGCACTATTCTCAGCCCTGTGTAGGTTCGCAGTACTGTTCTCTATAATCCTTTCCTGTGGTTCTTTCCATAACCTCAGGCAGTTTCTTCATACACATGTACTGATCAATACCAAGCTGAGGACTTAAGGGAGACACTCTGCAGATCTCCAGAGTTTTCTCTCTGTGCAGCTCTCTCCTCTCCGGTACTCTGTTCTGGGAATTCTGTCTGCCTCAGTCTCCCTGGATTCTTAGCTTTATTCCCCTCAAATCAAGGGCTGTTCTGGGCCTGGACATTCTCTCAAGGCATTAAGCTGGAGCTTTTGTAGAGTTTACCTCACTTGTTTTCAGATATTCAGAGATCACTTACCTTTATTGCCTGATGGTCCAGTTTGTTGAAAACTGATATTTCGTATATTGCATTTGTTTTTCTATAGTTATTTCAAGTAGGAGAGTAAATTTAGTCCCTCTTACTCCATCTTATCCAAAGTGTAATCCTCCTGGATGGCTACTTTAGATTAGATGGTTAAAGAGGTTTTCCAAGGAGATGTCCTTTAGGCTGAGATTTGAATGACAAGAGGGAAGCAGCTATATTAATATCTTAGAACAGAATACTGTGCTGTTAAGAAGTTAGTCTAAAGCAAGAATAAAGCTTTACCTGTTCAAGGAACCAAATAGAGTCAACTATCTGAATCAAGGGCAGGAGTGTTATACTGTGCTCTTCAAGTGGTACACAGGGACCTCTGGTGAAGAGTTTGGATTTAAACCTAAACATTATGGGAAACTGTGGGAGAGTTTAAAGCAGGGAGTGGCATGGTCTGGCTTACATTTTAATACCATCATTCTGGCTGCTTTAAGGATAATGGATTGTAGGGGGTGCAAGAGTAGAGAGGCTTGTTAGGAGGTCATTACATTAATCTAGAGCTCTGCTGTCTGATACTGTAGCCACTAACCACAGATGGCTATTTAATATAAATTAAATTTAAATAAATTCAGTTCCTCAGTTGCAAAGTGTTTAATAGCCACATCTGGTTAGTGGCAGCATAGATTATAGAACACTTTCATCATCATAGAAAATTCTATTGGATAGCACAGGTCTAGAGAGAGATAATTTTAAGCTTGGAGTAATATGGAACTATAGAGTTGGAATAGAGTGGATAGATTTAGAAAATGCTTTGGAGTTAACTTGCTTGCTGATATAATGAATCAGGAATAACTCCAAGGTGTTTAGGTAGTGCTGCTAGATGGATGAGGCCAATTAGGGAAGGAACAGTATGGTTGGAGGGATGAGAATCAGGAGTTGTGTTTTTGCCATGTTATATCTGGGATGCTTATTATCTATGTGGTTAAATCTAGAATGCAGATTTGAGAGTTTGTATTCAAGGGAAAAAAGCATAACTAGATAGACAGATTTGGGACTGTATTGGTCTGCTAGGGCTGCCATAACAAAATACCAAGACTGGGTAGCTTAAAGAACATTTATTTCTCCCAGTCCTGGAGGCTGGAAGTCCACCATCAAGGTATTGGCAGGTTTGGTTACACCCAAGGCCCCTGTCCTTGGCTTGTAGACAGCTGCCTTCTCTCTGTCCTCACATGGCCTTTCCTCTGTGTGTGCCCTCAGTGTCTCTCCCTCTTACAAGGACACCAGTCCTATTAGATAAGGCCCCCACTCTTATAACCTCCCTTAACCTTAATTACCTCTTTAGGGGCCCTTTTCTCCAAATCGTCACATTGTGGGGTTAGGACTTCAGCTTAAGAATTTTGGGACACCATTTGGGACACAGTTCCTTCCCTAACAGGGACTGATCCGCATATAGATACTATCTAAAGCTATAAGAGCTAAGGAAATGCATGTGTGGGGTATCAGAGAGCCTCAGATGAGGCCTAGGCACCGCAGTGGGCACAGGTCCAGCAAGGGAGGTGGAGCCAGTAAGGGGAACTGGAAAGAAGCAGCCATTGAGGCAAAGGGCGAAGAGGGAGACTGTGGTGCCCTGGAATAGAAGTGTTTTCACTTGGGCAGAGTGCTCCTGAGGTTCAGGGGCAAGTAGGAATGAATATTGAGGAACAGAAAGACGACCAGAGTGGCTGGAGTATAGTGAGTGAGTAGTAAGAGATGTAATTGAAAAAGTGGTCAGGGGCCTTGAAGACTGATAAAGGTGCTAGTTTTAATCTAAGAGAAATAGGCAGTCATGGAAGAGTGTTAAGCAGTAGAATGCAAGAGTCTTATCAAGATTTGTGTTATTAAAATAATTTTAAAAAAAAGAATTCAATCAGACAAGAACATAGAAAAAAGGTTTGTGTTATTAAAAAGTTCCCTCTGTTGTGTAGAGAACTGTTTAGAGGAGGAAGCAAGAGAACATAGTCATTGATGGAGGGTTAAGGGGTGGTCAGGAGAAGGTTTGAGTTGGGATGGCTGTACCCTTTATTGGGGTGAGTGATACTGGAAGGGGGATGATTGCGGGGGGCAGTGGTTATGAATTCAACTTTTGACCTATCTTGTTTGAGATGCTAAAGATCCTTCTGTTTACAGTAGCATGCCACTGATTCTTTCAAGTCTAGGAACTTTTTTAAAAAAATATATTTATTTTATTTATTTATTTTTGGCTGCTTTGGTTCTTCGTTGCAGTGCGCGGGCTTCCCATTGCGGTGGCTTCTATTGTTACGGAGCACGGGCTCTAGGCACACAGGCTTCAGTAGTTGTGGCACGTGGGCTCTAGAGCACAGGCTCAGTAGTTGTGGTGCATGGGCTTAGTTGCTCCGCGGCATGTGGGATCTTCCCGGGCCAGGGCTCGAACCCATGTCCCCTGCATTGACAGGTGGATTCTTAACCACTGTGCCACCAGGGAAGCCCTAGGAACTTTTTGGCAAGTAGAACTGGAAAGAATTTGAATGCTTGTATTTTTATCTGAATTAACTGAAGCAATTTTCAAATAGGTGGATTATAAACCTAGAGGGTCACAATTGTTTAAGGAGCTCTTAAACACCAAAAAGTAGTGTACTGGCAAGTATTTGCATATATGCTGTTTTTAGTTGTTGCCAGTAGAGAGAATAAGGGAATTTTAAAAATACTCATGGTTAGGAAAAGAGTAAGTGCAAGTGATTTAAGTAGGTATAAACTTGTTCATTTAGTAGGATTAATGGTTATCACATCACTTTAAGTATCTTGAATATTAGATAATTGACTGTTTGGACATTGATTAAATGGTAATAATAATTTATCACATAATAGCCTTAGATTACATATATTTTTTCCTGTGCTTATCATTTGGAAAGAAAATATTTTTTCAGTCTTTACCTACATTGGAGACTCTTAAAAAGTAGTAGTAGAGATAAGAATTTTAAGTAATATTTATCAAGTAGTTATATCCAGAACATTGTGCCGTCATATCCTTTATTGACTTCTATAGAAATGAAACATGAAAAATTTGAAAAATACCCCAATTAAGTTAGCACAGTTTATAGCAAGTCTTTTGTGACATTGATTGCATTGTATAGTACATTGTAGTACTGTGGTATAGTAATAATGTTCTTACTATAGATTCAGACTCCAGAGAAAAATGGCTCTTTGATCTCAAGTAAAGAGAGCTGAATTTATCTTTTTCATTTGTATCATTGTCTTTTTTTTGTTTTTAATTACAGGGCTATTCCCTGATGTGGGTGGAGGTTATTTCTTGCCACGACTTCAAGGAAAACTTGGGTGCTTCCTTGCATTAACAGGATTCAGGCTGAAAGGAAGAGATGTGTATGCAGCAGGAATTGCTACACACTTTGTAGATTCAGAAAAGGTAATTACTTGGATGATTGCATTTTGTGTTGTTTGGAATAGCTCATACTGCATGGGGAGGCAGTATGAGTGGTTGAGATGACAGGCTTTGGTCTACATGGGTCTGAACCCTACATGTACCCTTAAAACTGTGTGACCCTGGGGAAGGTGCTTAAGCTCTCCAATCCTCATTTCCTCATATGCAAAATGGAAATAATTATATCTGGATCCAAGGCTGTTTTGCCTGGTATTTTCAGTGAATATTTTTTAATGAATAATTATAGTCTGTGTAAAAAAAAAAAAAAGTAATATTTTAAGAAAGTCTAATATATAAAAATCTGAATTTATGTATAAAAAGGTAGGCTTTTATAAAGATATTTTTGAAAGATTCTTTTGTTTGTTAGTTTCCCTAGTGCATTTAAAAGTTTGTAAAATATGGTCTTAAAAACTCTTCTGAAGGGTATCTGTTGCAAGGGACACATATTACTTACCTTTGTCTTAAAAATTTTTTCTTAAACAGCATGGTCAGTTTTCTTAGCCCAGGATAGCACAGTGGCAAAGGATGTGCAGATGGAGAGCCTGGTTTTAAATCCTAGCTTGAATTTAGCCTCTTTAGCCCCAATTTTCCCATCTCCACAGTGAGGACGGCAGTTTTATCATAGCAGTTGAAAGTCATTGTGTTAAATGTAACAGAAGGCCCAGTTCAAGGTGGTTTTGCCTCAGAATTCCCAGCAAGAGATTTGGGATTTTTCTGCTTCAGCTGGCTTAGCTCAGTCTTATTGGACTGGCTTGTGCCTGAACCACATGGGTGGGTGGAATACACTGGCTAATCTATATCCTAGCTAATGTGCTCCATCCCTGGAACTGTGGGGTAAAGTCAGTTTCCCAGGAAACCCATGGATTTCTGATCTTGAGGGAGGGGTGTTATGGGATAGGGGAAGGAATGCTATTAAAATATATGAAGTATACAAAGTTGAAAGTTGTCCCCTTACATTGTTACGGGGCCTTCCATCACATTTGCCTGAATTTTCAGATCTTTCTCTTTTTTAGATCTTTATGGGCATCCTTGGTCACATTGAATAGGTGGCTGTCTCATTCTTCCCTTGAGCTATAACAGGAAGCAAACATGGGTACTCCATTATTTGCTCTGGAGGGACACCCTTGATTATAGTGGAATTTGGTTAAGGATGGGGGAGAGAGCTGACCCACAACCCTTTCCTCTCTTAGTCAGATTGCCCAGTAATATATGCAGTGCATAGACTACCATTTACAGGGCCTGTGGTGGATAACAGAAATGAATAATACACGTTGGGAATGGGGCTAGAGGTGGGTACAAAAGATAAAAAACCATCTGTATCATCTGACAAAGTAAAGTATGGTAAGTGTACAAACAGAATACAAAGAAAGGATTCAACGGATTGAATCCATTGAAGGAAGAGGTTGCTTATAAGAAAGGACTGGAAGTTTTCTCATAGAGGTTGCAGTTCATCTGGGCCTTAAGATAAGTATTGTCAGGAGAAGTTTTTCTGGATAGAGGAGACTTTAATGAGCAAGCCCCATAGGGGTAGAAAAGCATTAGCTATGTTTTAGAAACAGTAAAAAGTCCATTTGGCTGAGTGTAAGAAGAGGTATGTGAGGGATATAGGGGGAAAGCTGTTGGAGGACAGAGGGAACGAAAAGTACCCACCGAACTGAGAAGGTATCTTGAGACCAAAAAATGAGGCAGGCGGCTCCGTATAATCAGTGGATCAGTTTGTTACAGGGTAACTTACGCTCAGGGTGGCATTGGGACAGTGATCTGGCAGCATTCGCAACTGCACTCTGCACTGCTGAGGGGCCACTGGGATAGTTTTATAGTTGGCCTTCGGGTATGGGGATGTGTGCTTGGAAACAGGACATGCATTCCTAAATTGGGATTTATGAATGGGTAACTCGTCTCTTGGGCACTGGGAATACATCAATGAGAGTCTTCATCATTGTTTGGGGACTAACAGAGCATGGAGGCCACTTGGTCCTAATGATTATTAAACGATGTCTATTAACTATTGATACAAAGCCCTTGATGACAGAGAAGTGATTTACCACACAGTACAGTCCTGGGTAGGGTCAGTGGAAGGACAGGAGGAACTGTATGGGCCCAAGATGGTGTCAGTTATGTTAATAGCCATACAAGAGTTAAGTGTGGCTATATTATAGACCTGTGCATTGACTATAGTAGCCATTAGTCACATGTGGCAATTTTCGTTAAAATTAATTAAAATAAAATTTATAATTGGGATCTTTAGTTGCAACACTACATTTCAAGTGCTCAATAGCCAGAGGGAAACAAAGATGAATGTCTCTATTTCTCCTCTTCAATTTCTTTCGTCTTTATCCATTCCTTGCAAGACAGCATTTACTTTGTGGGAATGTGTGTGCCTTCAACTTCAGTGAAAATTGCCTTCATTGACTCAGCTGAAGGGAGAGCATCATAATTTTAAGACAAGGATTTTTAAAAAGAATATAAGATTTCTAAAGAAAAAAAATTCTGTGTTGCTGTGGTGTTATAAATGTTTTCCTTTTTCCCCCCCTGTAGTTGGGCATGTTAGAAGAAGATTTGTTAGCCCTGAAATCTCCTTCAAAAGAAAATATTGCAGATGTCTTAGAAACTTACCATGCAAAGGTAATCTTGTCAGTATTCTAACCTCAGATTTTAATTCATGGGGAAGGGGAAGTGACTGAAAAATTAGCAGTTGGTGAATATTATAGTTTGTGGATATAAATAAATGTGCTGGGATTTATTTACTTTAAAGCTTGTTGGGAGTATCAGTGCTTCACAATCATTTGGATGGCCATCTGAGAAGGTGACTTCTTTACATGCAACTACACAGCTTGTTTTCTCATTGCTGGTGAATTTCAGTGCATAGCCTTGTGATTGGCCCTTGCAAGGGCTTTTTACAACACACTGTGACATTTGTGTAATGGAGGTTCAGTGTTGATGCTATTTGTGGAGCTGCTAAAGTGAAACTCTGGTCTATATGTAAATATAATAATAACATACATTGCAGTGTTTTCTTTTAATTCCTTTTGTTGTCTAACTTAAATTCTCTTTTAAGAGCCAAGAATCTATAAAAATGCTACATGACTTCTAGTTAAACATGATAGATGCCATATATGCTCCCTCCTGAAACCCCACTAAAATTGTAGTAAAGGAATAAGAAAGGTAGGAATCCACAAAGAGAAATAGAACAGAAAAGGAGACAGTGGCAGGCATGAGATGTCAGGATTTTGGAAGCTTGAAAGTGGAATGATGAGGGCAACTACTTTAGACCCGAGAACACTGAACTCAGTGGGGGAAGCCAATAAAAAGTAAGCCAGTTCTTTCTGTAGACTCTTTGTAGGGTACCAGCTCCCTCTGACAGGCCTTGCTGGCTAAGGGCAGGGATAGGTGAGGTGCTCTACTGAAAAGAGGCAGAACATATTAAATGGGAAGAATTCTGGCCTCTTCTCCTAGTTGGTTTCCAGAACTCTTACGTACCATCTATCTAAGTTTGGGCAGCCATAACAAAAATACCGTAGACTTGGTGGCTTAAACAACAGAAATTTCTCCCAGTTCTGGAGGCTGGAAGGTCCAAGATCAAGGTGCCAGCCTATTAGGTTCCTGGTGAGGGACCTCTTTCTATTTTGCAGATGGATGCCTTCCTGCTGTATCCTCACACAGCAGAGAGAGAAAGTGAGCTCTCTCAGGTCTCTGCTTATAAGGGCACTAATCCCATCCTGAGGGCTCCATCCTTTTGACTTAATTACCTCCCAAAGGCCTCACCCCCAGATACTATCATATTGGGATTAAGGTTTCAACATGAATTTTGTGGGGACACAAACATTTAGTCAGTAGCACCATCCCACTCCCAAGCAGTTCATTAGAAGCAAAAGAAAACCTGTAGCTATTGACATTCAAGCACCCCTCTAATGAAAAAAACATCCAGGCCTGATCATCTCATAATGCATCAGACAATTGACAATCCCATAATTGCAATTGACATTACACACAAAGCTTCCTAATTTTAGTGCTTCACATAGAATAACAAGGATTGCCAGGCATTAAAAACCGGAGATTGGCTAAAATAAAAAATGTACTTGAAGGAAGTAGGCAATGCAAGGAGAAGAAGGAACCCTAACAATTATAGGTTTGGTTGTTTTTTTTAATCTTCAGATAAGAGGAAAATATTTCATCTGTGAAATAGAACAGATATTACGAAGAGAAATAGTTAAAGAATAAAAAGAAATTTAAAATGTGACAGTGCAATAGGGGAAAACCTCACAACAGATTAGATTAAAATTGATGGATGAGGAAGACTCTAAGAGGATAATAAGGTGGAAAATGGAGAGAAAAGAAAATTAGGTATTATTCCAGGAGGTCCAAACCTGTTAGGAATTTGTAACAGAGGAGAGGAAATATTTAGAGAAATGGTACCGCCCCCGCAAATTACCCAGAACTGAAGAACATGAGTACAGATTCACAGGCCCTGAATAGTTAGTGTATGAATATGAATACAGAGCATGTGAGCATTTCATCAGATTTTGTCAAAGCATCTGACAGCCTCTTACGTTGTCAAATTGGGTAAACACAGGATGGATTATAGCGGGTGGGGGGTTGAAGCACCTTCCCAAGGAGTTCTGTTAAATGTTTGGGTATTAGTCTGTAAGTGAAGCCGTCTTGGCCTGCTCTTAGTCAGTGTTTTCCTCAGTGATTTGGATGAGAATGTTGATGGCGTTTTGATCAGACTGATTTGAAACTAAGAAACTAAGTTAAATTAGGTAAACATGTTGGTGAAAAAAAAAAAACCACTTCAAGTTCAGAGTGATCTGTTTAATAGTAAAAATGTGAAATTTGATAGATGTGTGGGGAAACACTCCATGTGTTTTCCTTTCCGTCTCACTACTACCACATTCACAACACTCCTGACTCCAGACATGGTGGTTTTCCACACATCAGGCAATTCTCCACGACACAAGCTGGGTGTCTTATGATTCCTTTCAATGCTGACACTGTCTACCTGAGGTTCGCATCAGATCCCACAACTTAACGGGCCCAGTTCCACAAGATGGACCCTACTTTACACACCAGTCACAAATCCCAGGTTGTCACCTGTACTTCTCACTGACTGGCAATAAATTGGGGTTCTCATGACCCCCTCCTTGGGTTTGATCATTTGCTAGAATGACTCACAGATCTCAGGGAAACACAACATTTATTGGTTTATTATGAAGGATATGAATGCACAGCTTGATGAAGAGATACATAGGGTGAGGTCCAGAGGGGCCTCAAGCCCAGGAGCTTCTGTCCCCATGAAGTTGGGGTGAACTACTCACTCTCCCTGCCTTTGGAGTTTTTATGACAGCTTCATTATATAGGCATGATTGATTAAATCATTGACATTGGTGATCGAACTCAATCTCCAGCCCTTTTCCCCTCACTGGGGGTGGAGACGGGGAGGTGTGGGATTAGATAGTGGAGTATGGGACTGCAACTTCCCTTGGTTGGTTCCCCTGGCAACCAGCCCCCATCCTTAGGGCTTTCCTATAGTCACCTCAGTAACATAAACAAAGGTGTGATTGAAAGGGGCTTGTTGTGAATAACAAAAGACAGCCATTTCACCTTTATTTCAGGAACCGAAGACAAAAGACCAAATATTATAACAAAAGGTGATCTACTTAGGGATTTTCATGGGTTTTTGGGAGCTGTGAGCCTGGAACAAAAGGCCAAATATATGGACGAAGACCAAATACATATTTTTTATTTTGAATCACAGTATCACAATAGAGATAATTGGATTGCAGTCCAAGGTACCAAATTCATAAGTACAGGATGGGAGAAATGTAGCCTACAATGGCACCAGTTTTTTGTTTTTTGTTTTTTTTTTAATTAATTTATTTATTTATGGCTGTGTTGGGTCTTCGTTTCTGTGCGAGGGCTTTCTCTAGTTGCGGCAAGTGGGGGCCACTCTTCATTGCGGTGCGCGGGCCTCTCACTGTCGCGGCCTCTCTTGTTGCGGAGCACAGGCTCCAGACGCGCAGGCTCAGTAGTTGTGGCTCACGGGCCTAGTTGCTCCGCGGCATGTGGGATCCTCCCAGACCAGGGATCGAACCTGTGTCCCCTGCATTGGCAGGCAGATTCTCAACCACTGCGCCACCAGGGAAGCCCAATGGCACCAGTTTTAAAAAAAGTTTTAACTGCCCAGTGTAAAGCACAGCATAATAGGACTGCCCCAAAACTAACCTAGAGTTAGTCCTGTTGTTTAAAGCATTGTATCCAAAACAAGGGTATGCGGAACCTTGTTGTACTTTGCTATGATTCAGCCACATCTGCAGCTAAGGTACATGTACCACACGTTAAGAATGACCTTGATAAACTGGAATTTGTACATAAGAAGGACCTGGATTGTGAGGGGACTCAAAACTGCACTGTGTGAGAAGAGATTAACTCAAGGGGGACTAACTAGAACTACAAACACGAGAGGGCTGATTTTTGGTTCAAAAAAAAAAATTTTTTTTTTTTTTCATAAAGATGTTTAAAAAAAAAATTGTTTTTAATCCTAATTATAGTTGTTCAAGCACTTATGAGTTCTTTTCTGAGGTAGTGTTTTTTTTCCCCTTGAGGTCAGTGCTGTGGGGATAATCGGGGATGTGGTAGGGATTTCTATATCAGACAGAAATTGGGGCAGGATGACGTCTCAGGTCCCTTGAAATCTTTAAATTCATTGACACACTTTAATGATAACATAATCATATATAATGGCATACAAATAAAAATACAGGAACATTTTTTGCTGTTGATAGTTTTAAGAGCTAGTCTGGAGTAATACATAGTGTCTGAATTTTGAACATATGGTAGTAGTTATTTATGAGACTGGATGTAATTTGAGTGAAAGTTACAATCTGCCACAAAATATATCATTAAATATGGTGAAAATTTTAAGAATTTTTAAGATTTGAGTTGCTTCAAATTAATTAAGGATTTTTATTTTCAAACAGTCCAAGATTGATCAAGACAAGTCTTTTATACTTGAGGAACACATGGACAAAATAAACAGGTACTTAAAGAGAGGTGTCAATTATATCTGTTCCTTTGGAAAGACTATATTAAATTGAATTTACTAACACTGTAATTGTGCTGTGTTTGATAATGTACCAAATTCTGAGATCAGATAACACAATGTTTTTTTTAGTTACCTTTGAAAGTAGCTTCCTGCCCACTCCTTCAGGGGGAAATAAACTCATTATATTTAAGTAATCTATCATGCTGATTCATTTTAGTGCAAAACATTTCTTTAATGGGGAAGAGAGTCTAGAAAATAACAATCGAATTAACTTATCTTTTATCATTGTAAAGTCATCTTCTCTGAAGGTCTTATCAAGCTGATCAGCAAAAGGTTTTGTGCAATGATTTGAGAGACTGACAGACTGACTTAAACACAAGAGGAGGGAAACTGTTGGAAAATAAGGCAACTATCATTACATTTTAGAAGCATCAGTTTTTGACAGTTAAGACATGATTTACTTATTATGTATAATAGATGCAAGAAAGCAGAAGAGAAAATGTAGGCTCTATTTCCCGTTAGTGAAGGTAGACTGCAAATACCCAGAGAAACAATGTTCTATTTCATCATCCTGTAATATAGGTTGGAAATTTTTTCATTATTGAAATAGGGTTTAGGGGAAGCCTGTGTTTAGACTCATTGCTATCATGGAAAGAAGAAATCGCTTGCACATTGTTGAAATCTTATGTTTCCCTTTTTTTTCATAGTTGGTTCTCAGCCAATACTATGGAACAGATTATTGAAAATTTACAGCAAGATGGTTCATCTTTTGCCCTAGAGCAGTTGAAGGTAATGTAGAGATTGTTTCTGCCATGAGAGTGGTGAATTCTTGTGATAGGGAGGCCTCTGAGGGGTGTCAGAGCTCCGTGATGGTGACGTAGCCCACTGCCCATCAGAGCTCTGTGATGGTGACATAGCCCACTGCACATCAGAACTCTGTGAAGGTGACATAGCCCACTGCACATCAGAGCTCTGTGATGGTGACGTAGCCCACTGCCCATCAGAGCTCTGTGATGGTGACGTAGCCCACTGCCCATCAGACCTCTGTGATGGTGACGTAGCCCACTGCCCATCAGACCTCTGTGATGGTGACGTAGCCCACTGCCCATCAGAGCTCTGTGATGGTGACGTAGCCCACTGCACATCAGAACTCTGTGAAGGTGACGTAGCCCACTGCCCATCAGAGCTCTGTGATGGTGATGTAGCCCACTGCCCATCAGACCTCTGTGATGGTGACGTAGCCCACTGCACATCAGAACTCTGTGATGGTGACATAGCCCACTGCCCATCAGAGCCCTGTGATGGTGACGTAGCCCACTGCCCATCAGAGCTCCGTGATGGTGACGTAGCCCACTGCACGTCAGAGCTCCGTGATGGTGACGTAGCCCACTGCCCGTCAGAGCTCCGTGATGGTGACGTAGCCCACTGCACATCAGAGCTCTGTGATGGTGACGTAGCCCACTGCACGTCAGAGCTCTGTGATGGTGACGTAGCCCACTGCCCGTCAGAGCTCTGTGATGGTGACGTAGCCCACTGCCCGTCAGAGCTCTGTGATGGTGACGTAGCCCACTGCACATCAGAACTCTGTGATGGTGACGTAGCCCACTGCACATCAGAGCTTGTGATGGTGACGTAGCCCACTGCACATCAGAACTCTGTGATGGTGACGTAGCCCACTGCACAGTTTTTTTCCTGAACTCAGCTGAGCTCCAGAAAGTAGTTCCACAAAACCTTTACCTAAACCCAAATGCCTTGTCTACCTGCTGGATATTGATAACAAAGCTAAGCTGTTTTTAGGTCCTTTGACTATAACAGAGAAGGACTTCATAAGCATGCTTCATCTCCAGTAGTCCTCCTTGTTTTGAGGGAGAAATGTTCAGGGATGTTTTTATTAGAAGGGTTGGATCAATGGAGAACAGTCACCTTATAATATATTGCAGTTGTGACATTAGTCTGTAAGTTCTATTTAATGTGCAACACATCAGTATATGGTCTTTTTAGCAGTAGGTTTCATAAGAAAGTGATCCTTTCTAAACTAACAATAGGCTCCATCTACAGCCATAGCCAAGCCCTAAGCAGTGTTTCTCAGTGTTAGGTACACTTTGATCTTTCTTCAACATGACTCAACTGGTAACAGCAGAAGAAAAGCTGTTTTTGTGTAAATGAGTGCATATTGGATACTGACATTCATGGAACTATCATGTGACTGTGAAACTTGGGGTACTTTAGACTTCTAGACAAAGGAAAGAAAATGTATGTTTCCTTATACTAGAAAGAAAAGGTGGTTTCTTTTTATGTGATAGTATCTTTCAATTTACAGGTATAGTTATAGCATTTCAGTTGTCAGGTAACTTACTGACAAAAAATTTAAATTAAATCTTACCTGTGAAGATGAAAACATTTCCTCATTCTTAAGGGAATATTAATTTGTCTCTTAGGATCTTATTTAGTATTGGAATTCTATTAACTTTCAAGGATAGGCATAAATTAGAGTAAGTAGACCAGCCATATATTTCCCTAACTCACAAAAGTAATGTTACTGTTAACAGTTTTCAGGAATGTTTGCATAAATGTAGATAATCATTTTATATTTCAAGGATTCTGACTTGAAAGTTGGTTCTTTTGTTTTCAGAGCAATATAGAAACCAGCATTCCTGTTTGTGTTTGTTTGTTTTTTTCAGCAATAGGGTTAAGTATGCACTTAGCAATTTCATTTGAAAATAGTCATGCATTACATTACCTCATAGGCTATATATTGAATAGTATAAAAGCAGTACAGATAAGCAACTAACCATATTATTTTAAAACCACTGGCCTACCCCAGAACTGAGGGCTAGGACTCAGATGGTCTTCCAGTTTTCCTCCCATTTCTCTGGCGATATGTTTATTCTGTATTCAGAAGAGGGTACTTGGCAAGCCACCCATCACAGCTAGGATCAGCGTAAGCACCCTCACTGGAAGGACCGATTTTCGTTTTTATTCAGTTGACCTGCTCTGTTGAACGAATGCGGCTCCACAGTGTTAGTATCTGCTGGGAGTAACATGATGTGGGGATCCGAAGTTCCCACTGAGGCTTCCCTGACAGAGCCTCAGGTATAGGGCTTCCTTTAATTACGTCAGCCAGAAACACACACCAAGAAACAACCCTGAAGGAGAAGATAGTTGTTAGTGCTTCAGTGACAGGTTTGCAGATCCCATGTTTGAACAACTTTTAAAGAAGATTCTAACACTTGTGTCAATAAACCTCAAGGATTGCTCCTGACCCTGTGGACTCTTCAGGGATTCCTGTCTTCCTTCTGCAGGTCCCAATGATCTAGTCTGTATTGATGTTTGAAGTTGCAGCCATCTACTCCATGTCTTAGGGGTTCCTTTCTCTCTAGGATTGTCCATGGGGAAGGACATAATCTTTTCAACATACTTGCTTATCATTAAATAAAAACATACAGTTTTTCTTCAGTCCTTTCTTTAGATTTTTAACTGCCAATCACTATAGGATAACATACGGGCTAAAAAAACTGACAAATATGGGGAAGTTGTAAAGAAGTTCCATCTTTACAACTGATGGAATTTTCGTAGTACCTTATTTTATGGCTTCCAATGTCCTTTCTTAGATTTTCCTCCTAAGTTCCAATACACTTTTTTTTTTCTCTTCTTAAATAATGCTGTGGGTTGGAATTCATCAAATCTCCTTTTAATCACTCTTTTGGTATAGGTTGTTCATGGTGCCAAGCAATCCATGTAAGCTAATGGGCTATTTAAATGCCCTGATGGGTAGCTTATACTAGAGAAACCTTAACCAAAGACTCTCATTGCGGTATTCTCATATGTGTGTGTGTGTGTGTGTGTGTGTGTGTGTGTGTGTGTTTAGTTGTCAAATACATGTAACGTAAAACTTAACATCTGAACCATTTTAAAGTGTATAGTTCAGTATTGTTAAGTATATTCACGTTGTTGTGCAGTCAATCTCCAGAATATTTTCAACTTGCATAACTGAAACTTTATACCCATTAAACAATAACTCCCCATTTCCTTCTCCTCCCAGTCTCTGGCAACCACCATTCTGCTTTCCTTTTCTGTGGATTTGACTACAGTGGACAGCTTGCATAAGTGGAATCATACAGCATTTTTCCTATTGTGACTAGCTTATTTCACTTAACCATGACGTTTCAGGTTTCACCCATGTTGTAGCAGGTACCAGAATTTCATTCCTTTTTTAAGGCTCAATAATATTCCATTGTATGTTTATGCCACATTTTATTTATCCATCCATCTGTTGATGGGCATTTGGATTGCTTCTACCTTTTAGGTCTTGTTAATATTGCTGCTGTGAACATGGGTTTACAAATATCTGCTTTTAATTCTTTGAATACATACTCAGAAGTGGAATTGCTGCATCACATGGTAATTCTATTTTTAATGTGTTGAGGACTTCCACACTCTTTTCCATAGCAGGTGCACCATTTTATGTTCCCACCGACAGCAGTGCACAGAGGTTCCAGTTTTTCTGCATCCTTGCCAACGCTTGTTATTTTCTGTCTTTTTTTTTTTTTTAAATAGCCATCCTAATGGCTGGGGGGGTGATAGCTTATTGTGGGGTTTTTTTGTTTTTGTTTTTTGGCCACGCCACACGGCTTGTGGGATCTTAGTTCCCTTACCAGAGATTGAACCCATGCCCTTAGCAGTGAAAGCGTGGAGTCCTAACCACTGGACCACCAGGGAATTCCCTCATTGTGGTTTTAATTTGCATTTCCCTAATGGTTGGTGATATTAAACATCTTTGCATATGCTGATTGGCCATTTGTATTTTCTTTGGAGATATGTTTAAATTCTTTGCTCATTTTTTAATTGGGTTTTTTGTTGTTGTTGTTGTTGACTTGTAGGAAGTGCTCTCCCGTTTCAATCTCCCTTTTCTGGTAATGAGACTAACAAGCTTGCCAAAGTAAAGAAGGTTCTTCAGGGCCAATGAGAGAAGTATTTCTTTTCCAGAATTACAAGTGATGTCAGTAATCAAAGGAGTCATGGCTAGAAGCGGTTGAGACGACCTCCCTTGCCTCAACTCTCAGCAAGGATACTAATCCAAGGAAGGAATTTAAATGGGTCACCAGTCCTTAGGAGGGCTGGGGAATGAAGTCCACGGCCAAGAGAGGCAGAGAAACAAGAGCAGAGAGCAGTGAGTCAAATTAGTGTCCAGGAAGGTGGTCCTGAGCAAATGGCCAGGGAAACCAGTGTTGCTTTTGACTTGTCTTTTAGGTGTTTTCTTGTTACTGATGTAGGATATCCTGCTGTGTTAAAGGCTTAGAGAGAGGGCATATACTTTCCTTTTCCAGTACTAGAAAACTCTTTATTAGATTTTTTGGGATTTCTTCTTTCTAATCACTAATGTGAGATTTATGTATTTTTTTTATTTTAAAATGCTCATTTCATGAAGAGTAAATGAAACTCAGTTTTTACTTGAAGAAGTTAACATACAAGAATATGACAGGCTTCTATAAAGAATTCATGCACTGAAAAATTGGAGGGAAAACAGGAGAACTAAGAAAGATAACCAGGGCATAGATTTTAAGAAAGAGGAGCAGCAAAGTATTAAAACGAGAAATTAAACTTAAAAGATTACTAATCTTTCTGTAAGCTTTGAGAATTACCTGTATACTGTACTATTTAAAAATAAAGTGACCGATATGCAAGAAAATTGCTACAGGAATTGTTCTGTAAACAACTAGAAAACTGGACAAAACGTATGAAACAAGTATTTGTAGAGCTTGGACAATGCAGGCAGCACATGTGATTCCTGAGAGAAGGGAAACAAACAAGAGAGCCCTCAGATTGACTCAGCTTTCTTCCTGCAGGAGTTTCCAGAATATTGATCTGTACGTGTTGTGGGTAAAACTCCACAAGAGCAGGGAAAGAGTCACAGGAAAGCAATAGTCTGTGAACAGTTAGCAAGTCTCACACAGGTCTGGGAAGTGTTCATATTCCCATCAGCCAGAAGATTTACACTTTAGTAGTGGGCGTAAATTAATACTAGAGTAATACTTGCTCTGAACTCCCAAGGTAATTCAGTGGGGAAAAGATAGTCTTTTCAACAAATGGTTCTGGAACAATTGGATATCCATATGCAAGGAAAAAAATAAAGTTATTGACTCTTACCTTGCCCTTGTAGGGGAGGAAAAAATTCTCTATCCTCTTAGGTTCTCTGGCTGGGCCTAAGAATCAAACTGACATAAGACAGATTAAAAGGAGAAGAGTATACAAATTTTATTAAATTTTTACATGTACATGGGTGTCTGTACAAGAGAATGAATACCTGAGGAATGACCAGAGCAGGAAGCTTGTATACCTTTTAGACAAAGAAACAATAAATTTGTGAAGAATTGACAAGACAAATAACTTTTGGCTAGGAGTAGTAAATGGTGAAGAAGTAACTAGGAAGATAAGGGTTAATTTAAGAAGGTTCGTTTTGTACAGATTTCTTGGCCCAAAATTCCCTGTCTCTGGTGATCAGAATGGCTTCCTTCCTCCTGGCACAGGGAGGGTACCTTTCACATGGGGGTTGTATCTCCTGCTTTCAGGAAGAAAAGGAGGGTCAGAGTGCCCTTCTTTTTTTTTTAAATTTTTATTTATTTATTTATTTATTTATTTGGCTGTGTTGGGTCTTCGTTTCTGTGCGAGGGCTTTCTCCAGTTGCAGCGAGTGGGGGCCACTCTTCATCGCGGTGCGCGGGCCTCTCACTGTCGCGGCCTCTCTTGTTGCGGAGCACAGGCTCCAGATGCGCAGGCTCAGTAGCTGTGGCTCATGGGCTTAGTTGCTCCGCGGCATGTGGGATCTTCCCAGACCAGGGCTCGAACCCGTGTCCCCTGCATTGGCAGGCAGATTCGCAACCACTGCGCCACCAGGGAAGCCCCCAGAGTGCCCTTCTTAACACCTATTGTTTCCCAAGTGCCTTTAACTCAAAATAATCAATATGACAACATGGCGTATCTTGGGGTGACATGCTTTGAGCTCCTTCACACTATATGCAATTCAAAATGTATTACGAACGTAAATGTAAGCAGTAAAACTATACCACTCTAAAGGAAAACATAGGAGAAAATCTTGGTGACTTTGGGCTAGCTAAGATTTTCTTTTTAATGCAAAAAGCTGGAACTGCAGAAGAAAAAAATTGATAAATCTGTATTATAATAAAACACTTTTCCTCTTTGAAAGACACTATCAGGAAAATGAGGAAGCAACAGATTGGGAGGAAGTATTTGTACAACGTGTATCTGATAACAGGACTTTAATCCACCACATATACGATATAAAAATGTAAACAGCACAACTAAAAATGGGAAATCCAGACATGTCACCGAAGAAGATACATGAATGGCCAGGAAGCACATGAAAAAATGCTCAAGATCTTTAATCTTTAGGAAAAGGCAAATTAAAGCCGCAATGAGATGTTGCTCTGCATCCATTAGAGTGGCTAAGATTTAAAAGGTTGACAGTACCAACACCAAGTGTTGGTAAAGATGTGGAGCACTTACAACTTGCATATTGCTGGCAGGAAAGCAGTTTGGCAGTTTCTTATAAAGTTAAATGTACACTTACTGTAAGATCCAACAATCCCACTTCTAGGGATTTACCCAAGAAAAGTGTAAACTTTTGTCCACACAGGTGCTTGTCCTCACATGTTCATAGTAACTTTATAATAGCCCCAAACTGGAAACAGTCCAATCCCTATAAGTATTGAATGAGTAAACAGATTGTGATATATTCATACAGTGGAATATTATACTCAACTATAAGAAGGGCTGAGCTGATACATTAAACAGCTTGGATGAATCTCAGAAGCATTATGCCAAGTGAAAGAAGGCAGACACAAGGACTACCTACTGTGTGATTTTATTTTTATGAAATTCTGGAAAAGGCAAAACTGTAGGCCCAGAAAACAAATCAACTGCCTGGGGATAGAACTGAGGGAAGTAGAACTCTTTGGGGTGATGGAAATGTTCTATATCTTGATTGTGGGGTAGTTGTACAACTGTATACATCTATCAAAATTTATGGACCTATGCACTTAAAATGAGTGAATTTTATCATATGTAAATTACATCTCAGTAAGGCTAACTACTTAAAAAATAAAATGATATGCCAAATTATGTTTAAAAAACAGTTTGACCTATAGAAGTGGGCATTATATTTGCTGAAGGTACCTATTACACTGTGTAGTTAATTGCTATTAATAAGAGTAACTGAATGGCAGTGTCGATGGATGCATTGTTCCTTTGGGAAAGAGCACAATAAACCTTAAGGGGAAAATGCATCAATTTATGTAGACAGGAAGAGAAAACAGTTCCCAGTCCACTGATGGAGCTTAGTGACCCTTAAATGCTATCATGAGCATTTAGGATATCATCAAACAGGAGTACCTGCATCTTTAGATACTGTCTTTTCATTTTTTTTAAATTGTTAATGCTTTTAAGAAATTACCGGAAAAATCTTAAGGTTGCAAAAAGCACTCTTCTTGGACTGGTTCTAAGCCTTTTATAAGAGGAAAGAAATATTAGTGCCCATTTCTTTAAAACAATATGACCCTCCAGAATGGTGAAAAAATATTTAAAAATAAAAATATGTCTGTGAAGCTGCAGTATTCGGTGAAGTAGACCAACTCGTTTAGGTATTTTGTGTTTCTATTGTTTTTTGGGTCAATCTGAACATTTCTGGAAAAGATTTATAGATAGAAGTACATAATGTATAAGATGATTATTTAAAAAAATATTCACAATTCATAGCAAAACATAACTCTTAACTACAGTTGATATAAACTAGTTAAAAAAATCAAAGACCTGTTTAACAGACAGGATATAACAGGGGCTTATGCCACTTGGTTTTAAAATAACAGATGATGTGACTTACTGTGGCTTAAATTCTACCTTCCACTTAATTTCATTCAATCCCAAGGACAAATGCTAAGAAATATTTCCCTTTTAAGCCTTAAAACAGCACAACAAAGCTTCAGACATTTAGTGTTGAACACCATAAAAGTGACAGTGTTATTCTGTAAAGACCTCTACCTGCTTGTCCCTGTCCCCATTATGTGTCCTTTTCTCTCTACTGCTCCTGTCTTTTTGCTTTATTGAGTGCCGTCTATAGCAGACTATAAGCTGCTGAGAAGCTCCTGTATTTCCAGACACCTGTCACAGAGCGTTTCACATGGTAGGTATGATGAATGAATGGGTAAGGTGCTGTGCTGCCACTGAGTTTCAAAAATGAAAATCCAGTACCTGTTCTCAGAGGGAGTTCACAATCCAGTGGAATAGACGCATAAACAAAATATGGTAAGTGCTACTAAGCTAGAGGCTTGCACAAATTATTGTGGGTGTCCAGAAAATGGTGGAAGGAGTCTTAAAGGCTTCGCAGAGGAGACCTCTGAGCAGAGAATAAAAGATGGGAATGAGTTGTCAAGTGGCAAAGGGTATATCAGACAGAACAAAGCACATACTCAAAGGACAAATGTTAGGAGAATGCAGAGCTGGGAACAAGGAGTAAAGTGTCAGAAAATACGGCCAAAAAGATGATTGGAACCAGACTGTGAGGAGCCTTATGTTAAACTAAAGAGCTTGAATTCAGTGAATTTTTTCTGAGTGTGTATGTATTTTAAGGATTCATTTTTTTTGAAGTACAGGAAGGTTATAATGTATAGCTGAAAAATTTTTACAACGTAAACATAATGAACACCCAGAATAAATTAGGCACTCGATATGTCTTATTGAGTCCCATCCCTGTCACTACCTCTCCCTAGGCTAACCATATACTGATTTTTAACACCATAGATTTTGTTTTTGAGTTATATATAAAATCATACAGTTTTCTGTCTATCTTTTGCTCAGCATTGTATTTGTGAGGTTCACCAGTGTTGTATGTAGCAGTGGTTTGTTTTTATTGCTTTAAGTTATTCCATTGTGTGATATATCACATTTTATTTATTTATTTCTACTGTTCGTGGACATTTGGGGTTGTTTGTAGGTTTTTACTGTTAGAAATAATGCTGCTATGAACAATTTTGTCTGTGTCTTTTGTTAACAAAGATATGCATTTCTGTATATACCCAGGAGTAGTACTGCAAAGTCATCACACGTTGTTAAAAGATACACTAAAGCATATTAAGAATTTTGATAGTTTTTTTGAGCAAAAATTAATCTAAATCAGGCAGCACCAAACCAGAAGTGGTAAGAAAAGCTCTACTGATACGAGCTTAGGGGAAGCCTTTTATGCAGAGGAGGTAGAAGCAAAGCAAGGAAATATTGATTGGCTGTAGCTTAAGCAGTTGCTTTATTTGGGAAAGGCTAATTGGCTATTTATGATTGGCTGTCCTTAGGTTTCGATTTTTAACCTTGAGGCATTACAGGCTTAGATTTTGGTTTGCTTACAGTCTACTAAAGCATTAAGGGCACCTCAGTTAGATGGCCTCTGTTTAACTGAAAGCATGTACATTTATCTTAGTAGTTACTGTCAAAAAGTTTTCCAATATGGTTGTACCAATTTACATTGGATACTAAGTTGCTCTACGTTCTCACCAACACTTGATATTATTTGTCTTTTTCTTATTTGTCATTCTGGTGTATATAAAATAGCATTGCATAGTGGTTTTAATTTGCATCCATGATGACTAATGGGGTTGAGCATCAATTCATACCTTTATTGGCTGTGGTATCCTTCCTTGCGAAGTGCCTATTAAATCTTTTTTATTATTACTGTTAATTTGTAGGAATTATTTCTATCTTCTGCTAAGTAAGTCCTTTATCCAGTACATGTACTGCATATATCTTCCTCCTATCTGTTACTTGCCTTTTTTCTCTCTTAATGGTGGCATTTATTGAACAGAAATATTCTGTTCAAAATGTGGAGGTGTCCTGAAGATTTGGGGCAGATCCATAACGATCCATAAATGAGAGATTTCATTACAAACTCTTTACATTAACCAACTATAATGTAGAACAGGAGTTTGTTATTTTGGGGTTTTGAGATCTGTTGTTTTAACTATGTTTATGTTCTTATGGCCTTTTTAAAAAGTGATTGGATATACTATTTTAGATTTTTCTTAAGTTAAAAATCCAACTGTATAAAGTGTTTCTAATTATAGTATTCCTTAGTTTTTTATTTTCTAAGTGTCATTTGCCCTCGTAGAAAACATTGTTTCTACTCAAAATGTTTTCTATATGCTTTCAAATAATTTGTTTTGACCTGTTTTGCACTGATTTATTTCTCTTGTGCCTTGCAAGTATTTTAAAGTATCAGCTATTCAAATTAACTAATTTTCTATAGTATAATATGAGCAAATGATTTATCCTTCTCCTCTGACCTCTATAATGTACATTGAACACTTCTTAAGTGGTTACTGTCTGTGGCTTACTTAAACTTTTATCTTGATGGCATTTTTAACAGTTCAACGAAAGTTTTTACAAGTAGTGAATTTGGTTTTTTAATGGAATGATTAGAAAGTTCATCATAATATATTAATAAATTAGAAATATGCTGTAGCCATTTTTCAGAGGAGAGCAAAATTACACCCATTTATATTTTTCCTATACCTTTATGTATTCTTTTGAGTTAGATGAAGAATAAGCTAATTTGTTGCCTTTAATTAGCTTCTTAAGCTCTCATTTCCTGTTCATTGTCTTTACCCTGTATGTAATGTAAGTCAGTATCAGCTCTATTTTTTAATGCATTTTTAAAAAGTAAAATGATCTAAATTTACTTGAATTCCTGTTAGTGTTCCTTCTTTTGAGATTAAAACTGGCAGAGCCTAGACTTTTAAAGAATGTTACATGTGATATCCTTTTTTATAAAGGAAAGAACTCAAGAGATCATTTTCTAAGATCTCTTAGTGAATCAGAGAAATAGTTGTTATAGCCCTTGAGTCAACTCTGAGTCCTACTTGGTAGAAATTTTCTAATTGTAATCAGTAGGCTTGTTGAATACTGTTTTTCTCTTGATAATTCATGTCAGACTGTATATTATTGAGTGTTCTGGTAGACTCCTGAGGAGAGGGTCAGAGGCATTATCCTGAGTTTTCCTTTTGTGGTAAATTTCCTAGGACTTAATAAATAAAACTTAACCAAAAGAAGGGTTCCTAGGATTCTTACCCAAAAGTCAGTGATTATAGTGCTCATAATGCTTTGAGTGCCAGGACCGTGTGCTGTTGATTATTGTCTCCCCTGAAGTGTCTAATGCATAATAAATGCTCAGTAATATTGTTGAATTGAGATGAGAATGTGAATCATTTGATAAAAATAAAGAAAAAAAGAAGTTGGCTATTTGATATGCAGGAGACAACTAATCTTTAAAGGGTCAGATAAATTGGTTAGAACACTGACCAGTGTTCCTCTAATAAGCAGAAGTGTGTCCACTCAGTTAGTTGTATGGGTGGGCGCAGGGTTGTATCCATACACATTTCTGGCTTAGCTAAAGATCCAAGTCCTAATCATTATCAAAATTTCCAAAACAGTCTGTGTTCCCTTTATAATGAATGAAGCTGTGTTAGCTCCTTTAATGCTCTTCCATCATCCCTTCTTTGATTTCTCTAACACGGGGGTCCCCAAGCCCCGGGCCGCAGACCGGTACCAGTCCTCGGCCTGTTAGGAACCAGGCTGCACAGCAGGAGGTGAGCGGCGGGCGAGCGAGCGAAGCTTCATCTGCCGCTCCCCATCCCTGGCATTACCGCCTGAACATCCCCCCCACCCCGTCGTGGAAAAATTGTCTTCCACGAAACCAGTCCCTGCTGCCAAAAAGGTTGGGGACCGCTGCTCTAATATGTCCCACTTCCTTGTCAAGGGAAACATCCCCATCTGTGGTCTTATTTCATCCTTTTCTGCCTCCCCTAGGAACTAATTGCATCAGCCATCTCCCTCTTTCAGTATCTTCAATTTTACCTTCTTGAGTTAGTGGCATATTTTCTTCTATCATTTTCAAAGCTTTCCTACCCTTACAAAAAAGCCTTCCCTTGACTCTGTTTTTTCTCAAGCTACTCTCCTGACTTTGTCTTCCTCTTTGCCATTGAAATTACACAAACAAGTTTTTTTTTAAATAAATTTATTTATTTATTATTTATTTATTTATTTTTGGCTGCATTGGGTCTTCGTTGCTGTGCAGGCTTTCTCTAGTTGCTAAGAGCGGGGGCTCCTCTTTGTTGCAGTGGCTTCTCTTGTTGCAGAGCACGGGCTCTAGGCACGTGGGCTTCAGTAGTTGTGGCTCGTGGGCTTCAGTATTTGTGGCTCGCGGGCTCTAGAGTACAGGCTCAGCAGTTGTGGCGCACGGGCTTAGTTGCTCCGCGGCATGTGGGATCTTCCCGGACCAGGGCTCGAACCCATGTCCCCTGCATTGGCAGGAAGATTGTTACACTGCGCCACCGGGGAAGTCCCCACAAACAAGTTTTTATTCACTTCTTCACCTGACACAATGTCCTCTCCTCCATCTTTGTTCTTTTTGACGTTTCTTCAGCCTTTGACCTTCTTGACTACTTTTATAGCCTCATATAGTATGAGGAGGTAGGCTTTGGAGTTGGCTGGCTTAGGTTCGGATTCCTGCTCTGTGTGACCTTGGACAAATTCATGAGTCTGGTTTCCTAATTTGTAAAATGTGCATATGTATGAACGTACTTGCCTGAGAGCTAAGGAAAATGTGCTCAATGAATGCTCCTTCCCTTCCCTGATTTGCTTGCTTTCTGACACATTGCACTATCCTGTATTGCCATGCCATTTATGAGGTGGGTAATATTTATTATCTTCATTTCATAAATGAGGAAACTAAGGTCAATCATGTAGGAGATAGTGGAGCTGAGATTCCACCTCAGAGCTGTCTCACTCGAGTCCAAACCCTTAGCCTCTGTGCTGAAGTGCCGGCATATTGAGTGGTTGGAGACTACAGTTTCTTCTTCTATTATATCTGTCTTATGAAAACATCTTTTAATATTTCATGAAATGTCTGAACCAATGGAGCTTTTTTAAGGAAATTTTCTTCCCATTTTTTTTTCTAGTTTGTGTATATGGCACAAGCACAGACAACTGGGGACCTTAAGTGGCCTTTCTTATGAAATTAATTGGTAGCCAGGTGAGGAAGTATAGCGAGAGACGGAGTTTTGTGTCTAGATGGCACATAAAGTACCAAACTAAGAATTGAGGACATAGGCAGTTAATCATAACAGTAGTACTGAGTGAGGTACATAATTGTGAGCTTGCACACCGCAGCCCTGTTGGAAAGGGAATTGTAGCTTCATTGTTTTTGCAGACTAGAAGAGATAGAAGGTAGCTGTGTCCCTCCCTTAAGTACACCTTTTAGCATTGTGAATGAAGTTCTTCTAGGTCTTCATTGTGATAACATGAGCATTGCTCCGACCAGAGAAAGCTACTGGGTTTGGCAATAAAGTGGACCCATTACCTACTTGCCTATGGAAAGGATGGACCCCCAGCACAGTACGCAGACTGCTGCAGGGGTGCCATCATCCTTGTGGCCTGCAACCAGAAAGGTGAGAGCATGGAGTAGGATCGCTTTCAGGGCGTTGAATGGGATCATGTCCATACAGCGCTGAGGGCAGAAGAATGAGTTCCTGCGAATATGCACTAGAGTCATAAAAGACTTAATTGCTTCTCTCTCCTTCTCATCTTCTCTTCAGCATTGTGGCTGTAGGTAGGGTACTAATCTTCCCTCAACTTTTCCTGTACAGTAGTCATCTATTTAAGCTCTGGCAACTGCTTGGTAAGATACTGCCCTGCCCACTCAGTCTGTTCTCTGAATCTGTTGCCGACTTGAGGATGATACAAAGAACCTGGAATCTTGATGTGGGGAGTTCTTTGAACTCAAAAAGTGAAATTCATACCTTTGAGACAGTCGCTCAACAACATGCCTGAAAACTATATATTGCAATTATAAAGGAAAGGGCAAGCCTCAGATTTATACGCATGTAATGGGACCTCCTGCAGCAGCTGTTGTATTCACAGCCATACACATGTATTGGAGTATCAGTAATAGCATCTTTAAATTCAGAAGGAAGTGGCATAGCATTGTAGCCAAGGAGTCAGGCCTATATTTCTTATTTTATCAAATATTTAAGTACTCGAGAAGACCACATCACAATACCTTGAATTATTGTCTCTCTTTACTTCCAAGTTAAGTGGATTTATTTTTAGGTGAAGACTATAATTCAGTTAAGACACTTCTCTAGAGTCACAAAGTGGGAAGGAGGAGCTACCGTATTTCTACTCCTTCACTTTCTTTATATTGTAAAGTGAAATGTCTGTCCTCTGATACATTAGTGCTTTGTGAGATGTGTATTAGTTTTATTTAGGCATAACCACTGCTTGCTTATTACGTAGTTGAGATGATAATTTATGTCAGGCAGGCTACAAAATGTAGATGTACTTTATTACTTCAGTTATGGGTATAGAATTTATTCCACTTGTAGAATGATCTGTTTTGTTGTACCGGATTAGAAATTTTTGTTTGGTGCTTTGGCAGGATTAGGCTAAGGCATAATCTTTTTTTTTTTTTTTTTTTAATTACTGTTTATTTATGTATTTTTTTATTTTTGGCTATGTTGTGTCTTCATTTCTGTGCTAGGGCTTTCTCTAGTTGTGGCAAGTGGGGGCCACTCTTCATCGCTGTGCGCGGGCCTCTCACTATCGCGGCCTCTCTTGTTGCGGAGCACAGGCTCCAGACGCGCAGGCTCAGTAGTTGAGGCTCACGGGCCTAGTTGCTCCGTGGCATGTGGGATCTTCCCAGACCAGGGCTCGAACCCGTGTCCCCTGCATTAGCAGGCAGACTCTCAACCACTGCGCCACCAGGGAAGCCCCATAATCTTATTTTTATGAGACTTTGTTGTATGAAAGTATTGTTAAGGAGCAAATTTTAATATGATTTATATCAAAACTCAGCTAGTTTATTATAAGCGGTAAAGGAACTATTGGGCTAAAACTAGTAAATTTTTTCTCTAATAGGTAATTAATAAAATGTCTCCAACATCCCTAAAGATCACACTAAGGCAACTCATGGAGGGGTCTTCCAAGACCTTGCAGGAAGTATTGACTATGGAATATCGGCTGAGTCAAGCTTGTATGGTAAGAATTTTTCTTTAAAGTATTGTCATTTTCTAGTTATGAAAGTCATATATGTTCATTGTAGAACATGTAAAATATAGAAAATTTATAAACAAGAAAATTGAAACTATCTATAAATCTACTCTATGAAAATACAACAGGCCAGTTAGCTTAAGGCACGGGGGGAATATTGCTCACAGATTGTTAATAAGCCTTTATGAAACAGCAGTTACCTTTGCATGTAATTGTAAGAAGGGCTCTAACCTCATGTGAAATTCAGAATAGAAATTTTAACCATTTTTCAGGCATAGTCTCTGACCTTGGGCAAGAAGCATAAATTCTCTAAGTCTAAATGCACAAAGGGAAGTTATTAGTCTATTATATGTTTTAATTAATAGATTAGCATTGCAAATACCATTATAGATACACTTAAAATAGGCAGTAATCACATAGAATATTATTGATTTCATGGAATATTTCAGTCATAGTGATTTATTCTTTCAGATAAACTCTTTAAAAAAAAAAAATTTTATTTATTTATTTATTTATTTAGGCTGTGCCGGGTCTTTGTTGCGGCACACAGGATCTTTGTTGCGGCATGTGGGATCTTTTAGTTGCAGCATGCGGACTTATTAGTTGCAGCATGTGGACTCTCAGTTGTGGCATGCAAACTCTTTAGTTGCAGCATGCATGTGGGATCTAGTTCTCTCACCAGGGATCAGACACAGGCCCCCTGCATTGGGAGCGTGGAGTCTTACCCAGTGGGCCACCAGGGGAGTCCCCAGATAAACTCTTTTAAAGCAGAATTATCTCTTTTGTGTAATGTGTAGAGGACCCTTAGATTAATACACTCATGGCCTAAAGGAAATATTATGTTTAATAACTAGAAAGCAGACATACCTAATGGCCTTCGATGTCCTGAAATAGTGAAGATATTCAAAATAGTTCATCCAACCATAAATTAAACTCTATTAGTCATATATTGAGGTCACTCCATAGGATGTAAATGGCAGCTGAGGTCTTTTGTGTATTATGAGTAGGTACTGTGCTAGGCACTTTATGTGCATTCTCTCAGTTAAATATTACACTGTCTGTAGAAGGCAGGTACTATTATTGTTTCCACTTTACAGATGAGGAAACAGTGGCATAGAAAAGTAAAGTAACCTGCCTAAGGTGGTGCAGCTGTTAAGTGGCAGAGACATGGCGTGTGAAACCAGGTGGTCACGCTCCTGACCCCTACCCCGTACACCTCACCCAGTCCCTGTTTTTCACTGTACATTTAGTGTCCTGCCTGGATTGATTGAGTCCCTCCTTCCTTCATTCTCTCAGCAAATATGTTTAGCTATGTGCCAGGCACTGTGCTAAGTAATATGCTGTTGTATGTCCTTGTTCTCATGGGATTTATAGCCTCCTGAGACTATAAAGAACAAGTAAACAAAATAAGTGTAATAATTACAAATTGTGGTAAGTGCTCTAGAGGAAACATACAGGGTTGGTGATAGAATGATGTGTGGACAAGAGGGAATGGGGGAAGCAAAGGGAAACCTTTAAATAAGTAGGTCCAGGAAGACATCTTTGAGATGTCAGCTCATCAGTGACCTGAAGGGTGAGAAATGAGAATGTTGAAAAGCCTCGTGGGTTTCAGCAGGGGGTGATTTGGTTTTAGGAAGGTAATTATTGCTATTGAATGATGATGGGGTTGGAGAGGGGGTTCAGAGTGGATGTAGAGATCAGATATAAGTTTACTGCAGTAATCCAGGTGCAGAATAGTAGTGGCTTAGACTAGAGTGGCAGTGGAGAGAAGTAAATGGATTTAAGACAAATGTAGGAGATAGACTTGATAGGCCTTGATGGATATGAAGGAAAGAACACATTTAGGAGTTGGAACTTAGAGGTATGGGTTAGAGATTTAAGTCTGAGAGACATTAACGCCAATTAAAAAAAAGAAAACTTTGGAGATTTATTTATTAACAAATAAGAGTGCTTACCATGTGCTAGGCACTAATATATAGGTAAACAAAACGGAGACATCCCTGCCCTAATGCAACTTACTTTATAGTGGGGGAGATAGACTATAAACAGATAAATTTGTAAAATATGTAGTATATTATTACAGGTACTAAGGAGCAAAAGTAAATCGGGAAGGAGGGTATGGAATACAGGGGTGTAGGAGTTGAACTTGTAGACAGGAAGACCAGAGAAGACCTCACTGAGATGATGTTCTTTGAGTGAAAACCTGAAAGAAGTGTGGGAGCGAGCCATGCTCCTATCTGCAGGGCACCTGAAGTACAGAGCTCTGAGGTGAGGGGTGGCCTTCCTGTTCTAGGAACTGCAGGGGGGCCTCGTTGATGGAGTGGGGCAGGCGTGGTCGGTGAGTGAGAGAGAAAGGAGGTCAGAGCGGACAGCATAGGGAAGGGCTGTGCAGAGCATACATGGCCGTGGAGGTCTTTATCAGACTTTGGCTTTTGTTCTGAGTGAAATGGGAAGGCACTGGATGTTTTTTGAGCAGAGGAGGGACAGGATCTTATTTTTAACAGAACTGATCACTCAGGCACTGATGTGTTGAGTTTAGAGTGGATAAGATCATACAGAAGGAAAATGAGCAGTGGAAGAGAAAACGGACAGAGGTGGGAGAACCAGGAGAGCGTGGTGTCATGAAAGCAGGAGAGGAGTGTTTCAAGGAGGAGGGAACACTGCCAAAGCCTCTAGGAGACGAGGATAAAGGCATGCTTTGCGTTTGGCAGTACTGAAGTTACAGATGATTTTGGCACGCCATCTCAGGGGTGTGTTGAGGCAGAAGTTGCAGTGTGGTAAGCTGGAGGGGAAGTGAGTAAATGGGATGTGAAGAATTGAAGACTGTGTTCACAACCCTTTCTTCTTGAAACGGAAGTAGGGTAGAAGCTGGGACTGTGGAATCAAGTGAGATTTCCTTTGGAAGACACTAGAACATGTTTGTAAATGATTGGGAATGAGCCAATAGGGAAAAAGGATTATGTTGATGATACTAATAATAGTTAACATTTACTGAACAGTTGCTATGTGTCAGACGCTGTGCTGGAATGTGGATTAAGATAATCTTAGGATGGATGTGTTGATATTACCATTTCATATAAGGAAACTGGGAGTTAGAGAAATTACTAGCCCAAGGTCACGTAGTTACTGTGTAGTAGAGCTAGGAGGTGAACCCAGACATTTGAACTGCATGCACTCAACCACTAAGTTATACTGCGTACATCGATGATGGCAGGAAAAGAGAGACAGGTGACCTTCTCAGGCTTAGTCCTTGAGAAGAGGGCATATGAATGGGAAGGCAGGGGAGGATTGGCCTTTGGCAGGGGTGGGTCCCTTCCTCCTTAGACGGGAAAGGGAAGGTATGTGCAGATGGCTGTAGTTGGGCTGCAGATGTTTTAGTGGGAAGAAGAGAATGTTCTGTCCTAGGGCATCTCTTTTTTTTTTTTTTTAAATAAAGTAGAAGTTTAACTCATTAGCTGAGAATATAGTGTAAAGAGTAGAACTTGCTAGGGGAAGAGGTTGAGGGGACAGAAGACAGTTGAAGTCATTATCTTGCAGTGGGGGAGAGAACATGGATTGTGAGGCAGTTTTCCATGCCTGTTTGAGATCTGTGATCATGAATTTTAAACGAAGCCAGTCACAGTTGTATGATTTTTCTGCAGTAAGATTTTAGCTGCTTGAACACAGGCAGAGGTAAATAGTAGGGTTCAGCTGGTGCTGAGATTTTGCCAAGATAGAATAAAGGGCGGGGGGAAAGGCTTGAGGGAGATAAGGGCATTTTCAAGAAAAAGAAATGACCCGTTAATGAACTGGGGAAACTGGGCTGGATGAAGAGCAGAGTGAAACCAGAACAAATGGTGAGAAAGTCGCGTAGGTCAGCGGAGCTCAGTTAAATCAGGGATTTGTAGCAGTGGAGATATTTGAGCAAATAAGAATAGGAGGAGGTGATCAGAGAGTGGGTTCTCAGAGGTGGTCCAGTCTCTGAATGTCATGGCTCAGGGTGTGGCCACGGAGTGGGGGCTAAAGTGGGTGGAAGAGAGGAGATGATCAGGAATGAAGATGCCCAGAAATTCTGCATTTAATCTTGATTTTCTTTCAGAGAGGCCATGACTTTCATGAAGGTGTTAGGGCAGGTAAGTGACAGTTGTTTCCTTCCCAGCTATTACGGAAATAGGACTTTTGAGCAGATACTGTTAAAAAAAAAAAAAAAAGATGATGGTTGTTTGATTAGTGAAAATCAAACTTTTATAAAAATTGCAAAGTTTTTTTTTTTTTTTTAAATATTACCAACTGGCATATGAGGGGAGACCAGTCTTTGAAACCAGTATTGTTTAAAAAATCCAATAATGTGGCCACCGCTCCCTAATGTATATATAAGAGGTAATCCTGCTCCTGCAGTCACATGGACTCCCTCTGCTAAGTGCAGCGTGAGTTTGTAAATTCATTCTGCTGCTGAAGCCTTTGAAAGGTACGTTTATTCTCTTGCAGAAAGGCCTGAAGTCCCCTCTTTTTTTGTCCTGGCTTTTGGCAAAATCCCAGCTGTGTTGGACCCTACCATCCACCTCTTTGCCTGAACCTAGCAGTTAAACATTGACATTGAGAAAAAACCATATGGCATAATTAGTAACATCTACTACTATTATTTCTATTTTTGCTTATCATCTTCAAAGTAAGAATATTAAGAAAAAGCAAGTGAAGTAGTTGATATTTTTTGTTCCTAGCAAATCTGCAACCATTTCTTTTTATGTATAAGTCCATATGCCTATAAATAGTAGCTGTCATTTATGTTGTATAAAATGAGTTCTTTCACTCTGCATGTATTTTACATATCTAATTTTATTATGTTTTTATTTATCACTTTAATATAGTACAGACTCTAGATATACTTTACCTGAATAAAAGGTTATGCTCTCTGAGCTGTAAGCTTCAATAAACACTGGTCACTGTGGTAGAATTCTCTTCATTTCTGGCATGATATAGTATAAGAAAGAAACAAATCCTTTTAGAGGACCCGTGGAGTTGAGTCAGAGGAATTGGCTATATGTTTTATGGAAAACATGCATTCATCCTACTAATTCCCTGCAAATTCTTGCTGCATGTGGATCAGAGCTTAGACCTCTGATTTTAGGAGGACCTGTGTGCTACTTGGATTATGTTGCTAAAGTATTCATTCATTATATGTTATAGCAGCCCTTCTTAAACTTAGAAAAGAAAGGTATTGTTTTTTAGATATACTGTCAATTATTTTAAGGAAAAAGAGCTGAAACCAAGCAGCATCAAAGTTCTGATTCATAGCCCAGGTGCTTATCAAGCTACTTTTTAATGAAGAGAAAGTATGTAACCTTATCTTTCAGCATAACCTCTTTATTCAGAAAGCAGTATCTATTCTGGGTAAAACTGTTAAGATGTTCTTACATAACCAAATGTTTGCTACAATTTGCTAATTATAAAGTATGTTACCAAATTAGATAAAATAAACTATCAATTAGGGGAATGGCTGTAAAAAATTCTTACTTTTAACATCTAGAATAAACTTCTTCCTTTAGAAGAATTTACAGAAAAAAATTTTTTTAAAGGATTATCTCAGAAGAGCTAGAGAGCTACCAACTGGAATTTGAGTGGGTGCCTCATGAAACCTGAAAAACCTGAGTTGTCTACACGGCAAGAACTTGTTTTATCTATGCTAGAATAAAAATTTTGTTAGTTTGAAATTAAATAACATGCAAATTTGATTAATATTCTCTTTCCATTTGACCTTCAGTGCACTGTCAAGGAGGTAGATAGCATTGACCCACAGGGCTTTTAGGGAAGAGATTCTTGTAGAAAGAATACTCCAGGATTGTTTTTATTTACTCTGTCCAGGGAATGTAAAACTTTCAAACTGGCAGGGATCATAACATCAGTGTTCAGTATCACCACTGATCTGACACTGGAATCCTATAGTTAGGCAGCCAAACCGTGAAAACCTCCAGTGTCCACATTTAATTATGCATAAAGCCCCCTTCCCTCTACCTTCTGAGGCAGCCTACTGCCTTTGGTTCCCAGATTGCTTCTTTAACTATTTCGCCTTTTAGTGATTAACTCATTTTTTTAGGTTCACTGTAGACTTTGTATGTTTAAATACTTTAATTCCCCACAAGAATTACGCACATCTTAAGCATGGCTGAAATTCCTTACCACAACCAGACTAGGTACAGCCCCATTCTCTTTCTTTTTGGTTTTTAATTTTTTGAGATAATTGTAGATTCAAATGCAGTGTAAAAAATAATATGGAGAGATCCTGCATACCCTCCACCCAGTTTCCCAAATGGTAACATTTGTATAACTGTAGTATACTATCACAACCAGGAAACTGACATTCTCCTCCCTTTTTAAAGGAGGTTATGGATTGATTGCCTCATACTTACTTAAAATCCTGTGGGGATACTATGTGGCTACACTAAGTGATGACTACACTGAAATAAGAGAAGCAGAGCTTCTCATGATAACCTGAAGGTGGTCTGGTATTTTAATTCAGTGTGAGCTAGAAGGTTCAGCAAAACAGTTGTATCCACATTTAATTATGCATAAAGTCCCTTTCCCTGTACCTCAAGTAATTTTTCTCTCAGTTCAATGTGGAGGAGGTTAGAAGACAGATCTGGGCCCTCCCCCCTCTCCTGCCTTCCCTTTAAACCACACCAACTCTGGTTTTAGCTCTTTTATAAAGAGCTAAAGAGAGATTTCATTTATGATATTATTAGAAAAAGAGAAAAAGAAGTTCTAAGGCTTAAACCACTGGATTAGTTCAGCAGACTGTATTCAAGCTAGAGACCATCAGGCTTAGCAGGTGAGGTCATCATCCAGTTCTGTGAGGGCTTAATTTAAGGGGAAAAAGAAAAAGGAACACATACAAAAATTTCAACTTTGCAGAAAAAGATGTGCTATAGAAAAATATGCCTAGTCCAAGGTAGTTTGTGTCAATTCAGTAATCAAAATCTGGTAATACCAAAGAGAATACTAACGTTTCTTATGTCTTTACTTGACAGTTTTAATAGATAAAGACCAGAGTCCAAAGTGGAAACCAGCTGATCTAAAAGAAGTTACTGATGAAGCTTTGAATAATCACTTCAAACCTCTGGGAAGTAATGATTTGAAATTTTGAAGAGACTGGATTTTTAAAGTATTATTTTGGAGCAGAGTTGGCAAACTATGGCACATGGGCCAAAGCCAACCTGCTGCCTTTTTTTTTTTTTTTTTCATATATCCCTCAGCTAAGAATGGTTTCTGCATTTTTAAATGGCTGGAGAAAGAAATCAAAGACCAATATTGCATGGCATGTGAAAATTACATGAAATTCAAATATCATTGTCCATAAATAAAACTTTATTGGAACATGGCTTTACTCATCCGTTGACATATCTGTGGCTGCTTTGAGTAGTTGCAGTAGAGATTGTAAGGCCTGCAAAGCCTAAAATAATTACTGTCTGGTCCTTTTCAGAAAAATTTTTCCAGCCCTATTTTAAAAGATGGGAAAATTTGAAGGTCTTTAGAGATTCTTGAGTTAGTATATCTAATTGAAATGGCAACTTTATGTTTTGGCTTAGGGTATTGGTTTTTAATGTTGATTAAGTAAACTTATGTATAGGTTATAAAAAATAAAAACTCTGAAAGTTTTTTGGATATACTGTGTTAACACTTCATAGAATTTTCTCCATATATAAATCTATTTTAAAATAATTATGAGTTTCTGTAGCTGAAGTGTTCCTTTTATAATGATAGAAATCTCAGGCAAAGAGAAAAGGTTATTAGGTTGTCTTTCCAGTATTGTCGACTCAGTCTTGGCTTTTTCTGAAGTTAACCAGAATCCCTTCCTATGGGGAAAGTCAAAGCATTATTTCTTGTTGTTTAGAGTATTTGCTAATCTGGCAGAATGAGGCATTAGAAAACTCTAATCTCTAAGATAGACACTCTGCCTTCTGCAATTTACATCAGACTTTTGTGATAACAGTAATTTGTTCTTACACAGTTCAAATCAGGAGAAAGAACTTGAAAACAAGAGGACTTTTGTACAAAATAGAAGTACCTTCAGTAATTGGTACTGTTGACAAAATAAGGTTTTTTTAAGGTACACAACTGTGGATGTTCCAGACTTGGAACGTTAATATCTAGGTAAGAATCATTTTTAAATTAAAGATCAGCTTATGATTTACTTTATAGCTTGGTACAATTTTTCCTTCATTCCAAACCCCTCAGAAACTAAGAGAACTTTAGTTTTGTGAAAGAATGAAAAGCAGGCAGAACCGAAAAAGACATCAAAGATTATATCCTGCACCCTTCTCATAGATGAGGAAATTGCAGTCCAGAAGGAATTGCTTTAAATTTTCTGTTCTCAATATACTTAACATGAAGCATTTTTCTTCCCCCCAAAATTAGGAACATATTTGGAAAAAAGATGCCATGATAATGAACATGTTTACATTTATATTCTTAAAGCTTCTAAATGTGGATGTGAATGATCTAAGAAAATACTTGTATAAATGGACTTTTATTTTCTTTGTATTTGCTAGAAATGCATAAAATGTTAAGTCGTTTATGTTAAAAAATTTGAAATCACACAATGGTGAAAAGCATTTGCTTGCTTCAATTAAACAAGGACTCATAACTAGTTAATTGCAACTAGACTTTTATTGAACAGTTAGGAAAAATGTTTTCACAAAAATATTTGGGAAAAAATATACCATTTCATAGCTAAGTCTTACAGTGAAGAGAATTTGCTAACAAAAGTTGAGTTTTGCCAAGTAAGATGTAGGGAATACATCTGAGCCTGTGCCCACTGCTCCAAGGAAGACATGTCCAGTTTGGTCACACAAATACAGCATGGGGGCATTATGATTAAGCAAACTATTTGTTAGAACTTTGTTTTTAAATTACTGTTCCTTGACATTTATAATTTGTCTCTAACTTCTGATTTCTCAAACTATATAATTACTAAAGTATAGTTCCCCCATCTCATAAAATGCCAGTGATACTGAGTAGGATATATGAGTGTCATGCTACTTCATTTGTTCAACATGTCTCTTTTTAATACTTATAAGGCAGTTTGACACAAATGATTCCTTTGGGACTAAGATAAATTTTTATCCCCTTCAAAATTGTGCTTTAAGTGCTAATAACCATAGGTAGTTTGCAAAGAACTGATAAGGCAATGGCAAGTGGAGAACTGTCAGGTCAAAGGCCTGTGACTGAAAGGTAATAACTAGCACTCAAAAGACACTGAACTGGGAAGGGAGCAGTGAAGCACATGTGTGGGGTTATGTGAGTTTTCTTAAATGAGCAATCGGCACATTTCTCTCTGCTAATCTGCTGCTTCCAGAGTTGCCCCCTGCAGGTTCTTTGTCATGCTGGTGGCACTCATCTGTCCCTCTCCTGGATGTTCTTGAGGGAGAAGATTCAGTGGTTGGGCACATGTGAGTGTGGTAAAGAACGGAATGGAACTTGGCTACTGTGTCCTTCCCCTCAGATGAAAACATTGGAAACTTGTTTTTGGAGCCTGACGTGAGTGTTGTTTCTTGGGCCCTCTTTTCCCCATTTTCTTTTCCCTTATAATTTGGCCACTATTCTTATTTCTTCTGTGTTTGTGATCTAAGTTGGAACAAATGTTTCCCATTCCAGTAGCTAATAATTCTTTCAGTCTTCTGTTTTATATGTCTCCTTCCTTCTCAAGCAGCCCTTCTGCTCTTTGTTCATGAAAGACCTTCAAAATGAAGTAAATCCAATACTTAAAGATGAAGGTATGTAAGAAGTTGAATTATCCTATCAAAGATGTTCTCATTTATCTTGTCATCTAGGCCAAACTATATCTTGATAACAATCATATGCAGTACACTTGTTGATCCAGCTCCTTCCTGCCTGCCCCCAACTTGGTTAATCCACTAACTCACTGATTATGCAAGCCTTTGTAGTTCCATGTCCATGGTTTGACATATTATACAGCATACATCTCCAAGTAAGTCTCTGTATGTCACAAGATACTATACTGTTAAAGTGAGTCAGGGGCAAGGGGGTGGTGCTCAATGACAAAACCCTATTGCCATAGTATCAGAGAGGGTGGCAACAGAGATCAGACTTCCAGCTAGATATCGGTCTGGCAGGCCTGCCTGTATCACACCCCTAGGAAATAGAGGCCCAGGGCAAAGGAGGAACCTGAGATCAAAATATTTAGATATAATCAAAGCCTCCTAGTCTATGTCCCTATGTATGCTGAAAAATTTAGTGTGATGCGCTGCTTTTATATGGCTTTGTGTTCTCAACATAATATGTATTATCTTATATACTTAATTATATCTTTTAAACAGCAGTGACCTTGCAGCAAAAGTATCTGATGTAAAATATAAAATGAATGAAAAAACGGCAACATCTAGGCTTTTGTCTGAGTCATTAGTATGAGCACTCATAAACCTAAATTTTTCTTCATGAGCTGGAAATATGTTTTGCACTTTTTGGAAACTTTCTGTTCTTAGCCTTGCAACTTCAGATCCTTGTATAAACAGGGGCGGTGGTTTTTCTATTTTGTGAAGTTGCTAGATTGTAAGTACAACAGGACAGTACAAACCCTGGGAGTAGGTGAAAGTTGAATGACCAGTTGTCCAAAGGCAGCTGAAAAGTGGCACGCCACTCACGTCTAAAGAATTTTCTTTGCCCGTTTACCTTGGAGAAGTCAGTCTATTTGATTGTGGGTTTCAGAGTCTAACTGCTAAAATCAGAGGTAGCAATTCTGCCTGCTTATAAGGTCATACACATTTATGTCATTAGAAGTCACAAGCCTTTTTCTGCCTTTCTTTAGATTTCCATGACAAGGGTCTGTTGTATCTTAATAAAAGGATCTAATCGCACTGGCTTAAATAATTCCTATTCCAGTTAAACTCAATGTGTGGCAAATCTTGATGAAAAGATACTTCTAAAGACTCAGTCTCAATTTTCTTGCAAGTTACATCTTCTAGTATCTTCTTCCCCCTTTCCTGAATTTTCTGTTATCATTGATCTTAAACAGTACTTAATTTTTTTTTTCTTAAAAAAAAAAAAAGGCTTCCCAAAACAGTAGCCAAATTTATGAAAATAGTATAGTCTATGGCTGTAAATGCCCCATGGGCTTTGTTACCATTAAAAATATACATGAGTATTTCCTTTGGAAGAGTATTTGATCTTTTGTAATAACTATAAATTCTCATGCATAATCTGGTCCCATAGTAATCTGAATGGTGATTGCCCATGTACCAGCCCCTTGCATCTGTGAGACAGTAAAGCTTAACATACATGCAACACTGAGACCAGATTCTTCTTTCCACCTTGCCAACTAGGGCTTCTGTTACTTTACAGTTTTCTGGATTGCTGTTTATAAAAGCTACCCCTGCTTGTTTTCTTGTATAGTAATATCACTGGGCTACCTAATTCAATGCAATAAACATTGTCATGACTTCTGTAAATTGTATATTGTTAAGATGCTTATATGCAAAGTCTGAGTCATCCAGTAACAGGTGTGATTAGTTAGGGCCCTGAGGTTCAAGGTGATAGTTATGCTTTTCATCTACAAAAGTAAATATCTTATTAAGGACATGGTTCACGGTGGACCTCTTCCACATGGGTTGCTTTCTAATGCTTGGTCATTTGTGTTAAGAAGGAGGGATCCTTGACTCAAAAGATTTTGGCAAACAAGACCCACTGTTAACAGCTATGGCTTGAGTGCCCAGGCAATTCCCTTGCCCAGGCATTTCAAGAAAATCCTTTTCATATCTTGTTTTTTTTTGTATAAACTGACAAATAGTTATTTTAAAGGAATGTCTTTAAAATGACCATTTTGAAAACATGGGTTTTAAATAAATTTAAATTCTTAAAGAATTTTTTTTTTAATTTTAAAGAATTTTAAAAATTCTTATTTCCTTGGTGATGGCATTGTTGCCTCTGGAAGTGGTGTGACACAGCTGATTACTGTGGCACCAGAGGACTTACATTTAAGCCTTTAATGACTAAAATCCAAGACCAAGCAGATAGAAATTGCTGTTAATGTAGAACTGCTTAAAACACTTCATTTTAGGTATTCTTAAAGACTCTTGATGGCTATCGAAATATTTTTCTTTACACCCAGATGGAGTTATTTGTATTTATTCACACCTGTTTTTGCTATTGTTTCATGTATTTAAACTAGCACCAACTTTATCCACAATTTGAGAAAGTGTCATCATCCTACACACAGCGTCAAGGCCCCTCACTCTCAATATATGGGATGTCATAGTACTTGAGGTGGTTGCCAGCCCACTGCTGCAAGGCATCACTCAAGATTTCCTGGGACAGGCGGTGTGCAAATTCAAAGACCACAATTTCAGGCCCTAGGGGTTCCTTCACTTCCTCTTTGACATTAACTAGAGAAGGCATCCTGAGTAGAAATCTCTCTTCAGGCATAAAGTTTTCTTCACTCTCATGCCTCTTCTCACTCTCGAGTGTGGTGGGAAATGGGAAAGTTTGCTTTGATTTCATGCAGCCCATGTTATGAAGAGCTTTGACTGAGTGAAGGAAAGCAGTAGCAAAGACTACTTCAACAGCATCTTTGGAAAACAAACACCAAGCATTTGTCCACTTGATATTGAGCAGTGCTTTTCCTCTCCAGGCTACTTCAGAAATCAATGTTCCCTTTCACCAGTCTTCACATGTAGTGTTTATCTGTCAAGAGAAAGGAAGATTCATTTTGAAGTCATAGAATGCAAACTACTGTATGATTAGGTAGCAAGTAGAAACAAATCTTTACCACTTTCATCACTTGGAGGAAATGTAAGGTAACAACAGCTTTATCTTATCAATAGAAAGAAAAGATAATCATTCAAAAATGGCATTTAGAAATAGGAAAATGTCTTTTCAAGATCAGGCAAATTTTATAAAACTGACAACAAACTTTTGCTACCTTTGATTTATTTATGTATACCAGGGCTCAGCAAACTATAGCCTTCGGGCCAAATTCTAGCTGCCTGTTTTTTCAAATATAGTTTATTTGAACATAGGCGTGCCCATTTGTTACGTATTGTCTATGGCTACTTTCATGCTTTAGTGGCAGAGTTTAGTTGTGACAGAGAGAGACTGTGTGGTCTGCAAGCCTAAAATATTTACTCTCTGGCCCTTTGGAGTTAATATTTTCTGACTGACTCTGGTCTATACTGTTGAGGGAAACAAGCATATCAAAATTTGCTCCTGCCTAAAACATCATGAGCCTGCACATCTTGGGCTGTGTCAGACTTTGTCCCTTGGTCACACATTTACAACTCAAAGAGTAGGACAGAATGATGGTCTTTCTTTACACTAGGGCTAACTCTAAACAACACAAGTTAGACATGGCAAAGCCACCTATTTTTCCTTCTGAATGAGATATTATGAAATTATGAAGCAAGGACAAGATGGTGGAGTAGAATGATGTGAGCTCACCTCATCTCACAAAAACAAACACGGAAATCACAACTGCTGAATGACCATCAACAGAAAAACACTGGAAGCTACCAAAAAAGATATCCTACACACAAAAACAAAGAAGAAGCCACAACGAGATGGTAGGAGGGGTGCACTCGCAATAAAGCCAACTCCCATATCTGCCAGGTGGGTGACCCACAAACTTGAAAATAATTATCTTGCAGAGGTTCTCCCACAGGAGTGAAAGTTCTGAGACCTACAACAGAACCCCCAACCTGGGGGTCTGGCATCAGGAGGAGGAGCCCCCAGAGCATCTGGCTTTGAAGGCCAGTGGGGTTTGATCACAGGAATTCGACAGGACAGGCAGAAAAAGAAACTTCACTCTTGGAGGGTGCACACAAGGTCTCACGTGCACCAGGATCCAGTGGAAAAAGCAGTGACCGCATAGGATCCTGGGCCAGACCTACCTGCTGGTATTGGAGAGTCTCCTGTGGAGGCAAGGGGGGCGGCTGTGGCTCACTGTGGGGACAAAGACACTGGTGGTGGTAGTTCTGGGGAGTACTCGTTGGTGTGAGCCCTCCTGGAGGCCCCCACTTTCTCACCAAGACCTGGCCCCACTGAACAGACTGCAGGCTCCAGTACTGGGAAGCCTTGGGCCAAACAACCAACAGGGTGGGAAGACAGCCCCACCCATCAGCAGATGGGCTGCCTAAAGTCTTCCTGAGCCCATAGCTGCCTGCTAGACACACCCCTTGACATGGCCCTGCCCACCAGAGGGACAAGACCCAGTTCCTCCCACCAGGAAGCCTGCACAAGCCTCTTAGACCAGCCTCATCCACCAGGGGGCAGACAGCAGGAACAAGAGGAACTACAACCCTGCAGCTTGTGGAGTGGAAACTGCAATCACAGAAAGACACGACAGAGGAATATGTCCCAGACAAAGGAACAAGAAAAAAGCCCAGAAGAACAACTAAAGGAAGTGAAGATAGGCAATCTACCCAAAAAAAGAATTCAGAGTAATGATAGTAAAGATGATCCAAAGTCTTGGCAAAAGAATAGAGGCACAGAACAAGAAGATACAAGAAAGGTATAATAAACAGCTAGAAGATCTACTAAAGAACAAACAGAGATGAACAATACAATAACTGAGAGGAAAAATACACTAGAAGAAATCAGTAGCAGAATGAGGCAGAAGAATGGATAAGTGAGCTAGAAGACAGAATGGTGGAAATCAAAGACAGAAAATATTGAAACAAGTGAAAAGCAACGAATAACATACAAGGCAATACCCATAAGGCTATAAGCTGATTTATCAGCAGAAACTCTGCAGGACAGAAGGGAGTGCCATGATTATATTCAAACTGATGAAAGGGAAGAACCTACAACCAAGAACACCCAGCAAGGCTCTCATTCAGATTCGACAGAGAAATCAAAAGCTTTACAGACAAGCAAAAGCTAAGAGAATTCAGCACTGTCAGGCCAGCTTTGCAACAAATGCTAAAGGAACTTGTCTAGGTAGGGGGGGGAAAAAAAAAAAAGACTACAACTAAAAACAAGAAAACTACAAATGGAAAAGCTCACCGGTAAAGGCAAACACACAGTAAAGGTAGGAAATCATCCAACACAAATATGATATCAAAACCAGCAATCGTGAGAAGAGTACAAATGCAGGATATTAGAAATGCATTTGAAATTAAAAGACCAGCAACTTAAAACAATCTTATTTATATAGAGAGTGCTATATCAAAACCTCATGGTAACCGCAAACCGAAAATCTATGATTGATAGATACACACACAAAAAAAGAAAAAGGGATCCAAACACAACATTAAAGATAGTCACCAAATCACAAGAGAACAAAAGAAGAAGGGGAGGAAAAAAGACCTACAAAAACAAATCCAACACAATTAACAAAATGGCCATAAGAACATACATATCGATAATTACCTTAAATGTAAACAGATTAAATGCTCCAACCAAAGGACATAGACTGGCTGAATGGATACAAAAACAAGACCTGTATATAAGCTGTCTACGAGAGACCCACTTCAGACCTAGGGGCACATACAGACTGAAAGTGAGGAGATGGAAAAAGGTATTCTATGCATATGGAAATCAAAAGAAAGCTGGAGTAGCAATACTCAGACAAAATAGACTTTAAAATAAAGACTGTTACAAGAGATAAGGAAGGACACTATATAATGATCAAGGGATCAATCCAAGAAGATATAACAAGTGTAAATATATATGCACCCAACATAGGAGCAGCTCAGTATATAAAGCAAATACGAACAGCCATAAAAGGAGAAATCGACAGTAACACAATAATAGTGGGGGAATTTTAATACCCCACTGTCATCAATGGACAGATCAGACAGAAAATCAATAAGGAAACAAAGGCCTTAAATAACACATTAGACCAGATGGACTTAATTGATATTTATAGAGCATTCCATCCAAAAGCAGCAGAATACACATTCTTTCCAAGTGCACATGGAACATTCTCCAGGATTGATCCATGCTGGGCCACAAAGCAAACCTCAGTAAATTTAAGAAAACTGAAGTTATATCAAGCATCCTTTCCAACCACAATGCTATTAGATTAGAAATAAACTACAAGAAAAAACCTTAAGAAACACAAACACATGGAGGCTAAACAATATGCTACTAAACAATCAATGGATCACTGAAGAAATCAAAGAGAAAATCAAAAAATACCTAGAGACAAATGAAAGTGAAAGCACAATAATCCAAAACCTATGGAACACAGCAAAAGCAGTTCTAAGAGGGAAGTTTATAGCAATACAATCTTACGTCAGGAAACAAATAAACCACCTAACCTTACACATAAAGCAACTAGAGAAGAACAAACAAAACCCAAAGTTAGTAGAAAGAAAGAAAGAAAAATCAGAGCAGAAATAAATAGAAACAAAGAAAACAATAGAAAAGATCAATGAAACTAAAAGCTGGTTCTCTGAAAAGATAAAATTGATAAACCTTCAGCCAGATTCACCAAGAAAAAAAGGGAGAGAGCTCAAATCAATAAAATTAGAAATGAAAAAGGAGAGGTTACAACAGACACCACAGATATACAATGGATAATAAGTGACTGCTACAAGCAACTATATGCCAATAAAATGGAATCTAGAAGAACTGGACAAATTTTTTTTTTCTCTCTTTTAAAAAAAGTTTTGGCTATGCCCAACAGCATGTGGGCTCTTAGTTCCCTGACCAGGGATCAAACCTGTACCCCCCTGCATTGGAAGCATGGAGTCTTAACCACTGGACCACCAGGGAAGTTCCCTGGACAAATTCTTAAAAAGGTGCAATCTTCTAAGACTGAACCAGGAAGAAACAGAAAATATGAATAGACCAATCACAAGTACTGAAATTGAAACTGTGATTAAAAAACTCCCAACAATCAAAAAAGTCCAGAACCAGATGGCTTCACAGGTGAATTCTATCAAACATTTAGAGAAGAGTTAACATCTATCCTTCTGTAACTCTTCCAAAGAACTGCAGAGGAAGGAACACTCCCAAGCTCATTCTACTTGGCCACCATCACCCTGATACCAAAACCAGACAAAGATAGCACACACAAAAAAATTACAGGTGAATATCACTGATGAACATAGACGCAAAAATCCGCAACAAAATACTAGCAAACAGAATCCAACAACACATTATAAGGATCATACACTATAATGAAGTGGGATTTATCCCAGGGATGCAAGGATTCTTCAATATATGTAAATCAATCAATGTGATACACCATATTAACAAACTGAAGATTAAAAACCATATGATCATCTCAATAGATGCAGAAAAAGCTTTTGACAAAATTCAAAACCCAGTTATGATAAAAACTCTCCAGAAAGTGGGCATAGAGGGAACGTACCTCAACATAATAAAGGCCATATATGACAAACCTACAGCTAACATCATACTCAATCATGAAAAGCTGAAAGCATTTCCTCTAAGATCAGGAACAAGACAAGGATGTCTACTCTGGCCACTTCTATTCAACATAGTTTTTTGGAAGTCCCAGCCACAGCAATCAGAGAAGGAAAAGAAATAAAAGGAATACAAATTGGAAAAGAAGAAATAAAACTGTCACTGTTAGCCAATGACATGATACTATACATAGAAAATCCTAAAGATGCTACCAGAAGACTACGAGAGCTCATCAATGAATCTGGTAAAGTTGCAGGTTACAAAATTAATACACAGAAATCTCTTGCATTCCTATACACTAACAACGAAAGACAAGAAAGAGAAATTAAGGAAACAATCCCATTGGCCATTGCATCAAAAGAATAAAATACCTAGCAGTAAACCTACCTAAGGAGGCAGAAGGCCTGTACTCAGAAAACTGTAAGATACTAATGAAAGAAATAGAAGATGACACAAACAGATGGACCATGTTTTTGGATTGGAAGAATCAATATTGTCAAAATGACTATACATCCCCAGGCAATCTACAGCTTTAGTGCAATCCATATCAAATTACCAATGGCATTTTTCACAGAACTAGATCAAATAATTTTACAATTTGTAAGGGACACAAAAGACCCCGAATAGCCAAAGCAATTGAGAAAGAAAAATGGAGCTGGAGGAAAATCAGGCTCCCTGACTTGAGACTATCCTACAAAGCTATAGTCATCAAAACAGTATGGTACTGGCAGAAAAACAGAAATATAGATCAATGGAACAGGATAGAAAGCCCAGAAATAAACCCATGCACCTATGGTCAATTAATCTACGACAAAGGAGGCAAGACTATACAGTGGAGAAAAGACATCCTCTTCAATAAGTGGTGCTGGGAAGACTGGACAGTTACATGTAGAAGAATGAAATTAGAACATTCTTTAACACCATACACAAAAATAAATTCAAAATGGATTAAAGACCTAAATGTAAGACCTGATAATATAAAACTCTTAGAGGAAAACATAGGCAGAACAGTCTTTGACATAAATCGAAGCAAGATCTTTTTTGATCCATCTCCTAGAATAACAGAAATAAAAACAAAAATAAACAAATGGACCTAATTAAACTCAAGCGTTTGCACAGCAAAGGAAACCATAAACAAAACGAAAAGACAACCCACAGAATGGGAGAAAATATTTGCAAACAATGCAACTGACGAGGGATTATTCTCCAAAATACACAAACTGCTCATGCAGCTCAATGTCAAAGAAACAGACAACCCAGTCAAAAAATGGTCATAAGACCTAAATAGACATTTCTCCAAAGAAGACATACAGATGGCTAAGAGGCATATGAAAAGATGGTCCACATAGCTAATTATTAGAGAAATGCAAATCAAAACTATAATGAGATGTCACCTCACACCAGTCAGAATGGCCATCACCAAAAAGTCTACAAATAACAGATGCTGGAGAGAGTGTGGAGAAAAAGGAACACTCCTACACTGTTGGTGGGAATGTAAATTGGTGCAGACACTACAGAGAACAGTATGGCATTTCCTTAAAAAACTAAAAACAGAGCTACCATGTGATCCAGCAATCCCACTCCTGGGCATGTATCTGGAGAAAAACATGGTTCCAAACGATACATGCACCCCAATGTTCACTGCAGCTCTGTTTACAATAGCCAAGACATGGAAGCAACCTAAATGTTCATCGACAGATGAATTGATAAAAAAGATGTGGTACATATATACAATGGAATATTACTCAGCCATTAAAAAGAATGAAATAATGCCATTTGCAGCAACATGGATGGACCTGGAGATTATCATACTAAGTGAGGTAAGTCAGACAGAGAAAGACAAACATCATATGACATCACTTATATGTGGAATCTAAAAAAAAAAAATGATGCAAATGAACTTATTTACAAAACAGAAATAAACTCACAGAAAACAAACTTACGGTTACCAAAAGGGAAAGGTGGGGTGGGGGAGGGATAAATTGGGAGTTTGGGATTGACATATACACACTACTATATATAAAATAGATAACCAACCAAATATTATGAAAAGCTTAGATTAATTTAAAATTAGCTTAAAAGTTTCTCCCCCTAAATATCTTACTGTTTGATGTTTGGACAGTCAATAGGGTACATGCTTGTGATGTACCTTCCGAACTTCCCAATGGAATGTTGTCACTGAATGAACTTATCTAAGATAAGACTTAAGGGTAACTAAAACAGTACAAACTTCACTGGAGGGAGGCCTAGCCATAAGAAAGTGCAGGCAAAGACTCTATAAATGAGGTTATGATCCCTGACTATATCATAGTTGTTGGACCAAAAACAGCTGTAAAAATTCATGAAAGGAAACTCCATTGATTATTTCTGAAACTACTGATCTTAAGGTAAAAACTAGCATGCATTTAATTTATTTCTTAATAGTTTATAAGAAGTCCAAAAAAGGTGACCTTTGCCCAAGTCAGTACTAAATATTTTTTAGATTTCTTTCAATTTTATCCAGTTTCTCCCATAATATACTCCTTCCCCACCTCTACCACTTATAAGGATGATATGGAGGGTTGGAAAGGAAAACTAGCTCTCTGCTTCTGATTACCTTTAGTTCTATACGCCCTGCTATATGCTCCAGAGATGCATTTCAAAAAGGGCATAAGGGATGTGTGATGTGATGTATCTGGTTTAATAGACTGAACTCCTAGAAGACAGGAACTGGCCTGGTTGTGCACCTCTAACATGTAACGACTTAACGTAGTATCTGTTTTGTACTATGAGGGATTGTTAAGGGAACTGGACTTAGTTAACCTGAAAATGATTAGAATGCAATGAATGTCAGATAAATAAAAGTCCATGAGAAGAATCATGAGAACATTCTGTGTTTTCTAAGATCTTTGGTTTTGCAAAAGCAGCTTTATCTTACCATGACAAAAGTAGTGCCAGATTTGCCCTCACACCAAAAATAACTTTAAACCTGGACAAAATATATGTGGGCGGCTATTTTCAGACATTGAACAACAGCACGGGATTCTGATCCCCAAAAGAAGGGAAACACATGATGTTAAACCCCACAATTGATCATCTTGAGATTCTGCCTGAGAATCTGATTCAAGCAGAGGGGCAATTCTGCTGTGCTGCAGAGGCAGAGGCTGAGATACTTCTGAAGCAGGTGAAATTACAAGAGAGTTCAAGAGTAAAAGGAGCTGGGAGAGAGGCAGAAATTTGCATGGGGTCTCACTGAAGCTGAGCAGGACCCTGCAGGGCCTTCCTAGGGACAGACCTGTGTGTCCTCGGCTTCTAGTTTATAGAAAAGCTTTAGCCTCCTTGGCCTTCCCTGAGTGCCAAAGAGCAAATGCAGAAACAAAGGAAAACAGTCAAGCAAGACAAAATAATAATAGCTTAGCCATGAAAGTCAAGGACCTTTAGTTCCTCTTCAAGGGATATAGATATATGTATATGTATACCTGAATCACTCTGCTGCACAGCTGAAACTAATACAACATTGTTAATTAACTATACTCCAATATAAAATAAAAACTTTTTAAAAAGACAAAATATCCAACAACAAAAACGAAATTTGAGACCACTTTAGGAGTGAACTTTAGAGCAGAGGTTGACAAAACTTTTTGTTAATGGGCTAGCTAATATATAATTTAGGTTTGTGAGCCATATGGTCTATGTTATACTACTCAGGTCTGTTGTTGTAGTGCAGAGCCAGCCATAGCTAATATGTAAACAAATGGGCAATGGTTTTTATGTTCCAATAAAACCTAATTTACAGAAACAGGCAGCCAGCCCATGGGCCATACTGGGCTAAGTTCAAACAAACAGTTCCATTGTAACAAAGAATAAAATTCAATACCATTCAAAGGAAGATAGCATAATCCAAATTCCTATGGGAAGTAATATCCACAATGTCTGTCATACAATAAAAATTACTAACAATGCAAAGAAGCAGGAAAATGTGCCCCAAGTTCAAGAAAAAACAAACAAACAAACCAGTTACTAGAAACAGATCCCCAAATGACCTAGCACTTGGTAGTTAAGAGAACTCAGTAGAACTGTAAAGCAGCTATTTAAATAAGTTCAAGGACATAAAGGAAAAATGATCATAGAGTGAACAAATAGAGAATCTCAGCAGAGAAATGGAAATTGTAACAAAACACACAAAAAGTAAATTCAAGAACTAAAATGAAAAACTCACTGTGTGGGCTATTGGGCACTGGAGAAGAAAGATTAGTGAGCTTGAACATCTATAGACATAGCCAATCTGAAAAAGGGGGAAAATGATTTTGAAAAACTTAACAGAGAAACAACTAAAAAGATAATGTAAGTGTGGCTTAAAAACAATGAGGCATTAGATACATTTAACCCAGAAGAAGGCAGGAAAGGATGAACATGGGAAGAAAAAAAAAATGGGACAATTAGAAATCAGCAAAGTGGCTGAGTTAAACCCATAGATATCAAAAATTACTTGAGGGCTTCCCTGGTGGCGCAGAGGTTGAGAATCTGCCTGCCAATGCAGGGGACACGGGTTCGAGCCCTGGTCTGGGAAGATCCCACATGCCACGGAGCAACTGGCCCCGTGAGCCACAATTACTGAGCCTGTGCGTCTGGAGCCTGTGCTCTGCAACAAGAGAGGCCGCGATAGTGAGAGGCCCGCGCACCGCAATGAAGAGTGGCCCCCGCTTGCCGCAACTAGAGAAAGCCCTCGCACAGAAACGAAGACCCAACACAGCCAAAAATAAATAAATTAAAAAAAAATTACTTGAAAAAAAAATGGACTAAAAATTTCAATTAAAAGGCAGACTAGTTAAATAAGATCCAACCCACACAAATGCAGTCAACTGATCTTTGACAAAGGAGCAAAGATAATACAATGGAGTAAAGACAGCCTTTTCAATATGTGCTGGAACAACTGGACATTCACATGTTAAAAAAAACAAAAAAACAAAAACTAGACAGACCTAACACCTTTCCCAGAAATTAAAGTGAATCATAGACCTAAATATAAAGCAAACTATAAGACTCTTAGAAGATAACACCCAGGAGTTAAATCTAGAGAAATCTAAATGACCTTGGGTTTGGCAATGACCTTTTAGATACAACATCAAAGGCATGATTCATGAAAGAAATAATTGATAAATTGGACTTTGTCAAAATTAAAGACTTCTGCTCTGTGTAAGACACTGCCCAGAAAATGAAAAGACAAGCCACAGATTGGGAGGCAGACTGGGAGAAGATATTTGCAAAAGCATATCTGATAAAGGACTGTTTATCCAAAATATAAAACAACAATAAGAAAACAACCTGATTAAAAAATGGACACCGGATCTGAACAAACACTTACCAAAGAATACATACTGATGGCAAATAAGCATGTGAAAAAAATATTTAACATCATATATCATTAGGGAGTTGCAGTTTTAAATGACATTGCGATACCACTACAACCTATATGAATGGCAAAAATCCAAAACATTGGTAACACAAAATGCTAATGAGGATGTGGAGCAACAGAACTCATTCATTGCTGGTGGGAATGCAAAATTGTACAGCCACTGTGGGAGACAGTTTGGCAGCTTCTTACAAAACTAAACATACTCCTACCATATGATCCAGCAATCACACTCCTTGGTATTTACCCAAATGAGTTGAAAAACTATGTTCACACAAAAACTTATACATGGATGTTTATAGCAGTTTTATTCATAATTGCAGAAATTGGAAGCAACCAAGATGTCCTTCAGGAGGTGAATGGATGAACAGTGGTCTATCCAGACAATAGAATATTATTCAGTGCTAAAAAGAAATGAGTTATCAAGCCATGAAAAGAAAAGGAAGAACCGTAAATGCATATTACTAAGCCAGAGAAGCCAAGCTTTCCAACTGTATGACATTCTGGAAAAGTCAAAACTATGGAGACAGTAAAAAGCCCAGGGGTTACCAGGGGTTAGAGAGGAGGGAAGGTTTAATAGGTGGACACAGAAAATTTTTAGCGTGGTGAACTACTCTGTATTATACTATAATGGTGGATACGTGCCATTATACAATTGTCAAAACCCACAGGATGTACACCACCAAGAATGAACCCTAATGTAAACTACAGACTTTGAGTGATCATATGTCAATGTAGGTTCGTTGACTGTAACACTCTGGAGTGGGATGTTGACAGTGGGTGAGGCTTGTGTGTTGGAGGGGGCGAGGGGAGCAGGAAGGGGGTAACTGTACTTCCTGCTCACTTTTGCTGTGAATCTAAAACTGCTCTAAAAAAGAAAGTCTATTAAAAAAATCCAGCTATATGCTCCCTATAAGAGATATACTTTAAATACAAATATACAGGTTGCAAACAAGAGGGTTGCAAAAGACATACAATGCAAACAAGAAGTATAAAAAGCTGCTGTGGCTGTATGACTATCAGACAAAGCAGACTTCAAAGACCAGTAGTATTACCAGAAATAGGGACATTTTATGTGTCAGGAGAAGACATGATAATCATAAATGTATACGTAACTAATAACAGAGCTTCAAAATACATTAAGGAAAAACTGACAGAATTAAAGGCAGAAATAAACATTACTCTCTCAGTAACTGATAGAATATTCAAAGGAAAAAATAAGGAATTCAAGTTTTGAACAACACTATGATGCCACTTGAGGTAACTGACATTTACAGAAGACTATTCCCAACAACTGTAGGATACATATTCTTATAAAATGCATATAGAACATTCACCAAGATAGACTACACGATGATCTCAACAGATTTCAAAAGCTTGGAATCTTATATTTTCCAACCACCAAAGAATTAATAAAAAATAATAAAATATCCAGGAAAACCCCAAATACTTGGAAACTAAATATCACATCTCTAAATAACCCATGGGGCAAAGAAGAAATCACAAGGAAATTAACATATTTTCAACCAAAAAAGAGAAACCACAACATATCAACATTTTAAAAATGCACTGTTAAAGTTTAGAGGGAGAGTGATAGATTTAAATTCTTGTGACAGAAAAGAAGAAAGGATTAAATCAGTGATCTAAGCTTTCAGCTTAAAAAGCTAGAAAAAGAAAAGTAAATTAAACCCAAAGTAGAAGGAAGGGAATAATGTAGATGAGAGCAGAAAACAAAGCAAAGGAAAAGGGCCAATAATGGAGAAAAATCAATGGAACCAATGGTGGTTCCTTAAAAAGATCTAATAAAATAGATGTCTCTATCTAGTCTGATGAAGAAAAATGAGAGGACACACAGAACCAATATGTGTGTAGGAAAAAGGACATTACTACAGAGTCCATAAACATTAAAAGACTAAGAAGGGAATATTATGAACAACTTTATACATACCAAATTACCAAAACTGGCACAAGAGAAAATAGAAAGTCTGATAGCTGTATATCAATGAAAGAAATTGGATTTGTACCTTAAACCTTTCCAAGAAGAAAACTCCAGGCTCAAATGGCAACTCTAAAGCTCTAAATTCTTTCAAACGTTTCAGAAAGAAAGAATACCAATCTTACCCAAACTCCAGAAAACAGAGGAAGAGGATTCCAAATTCATTCTATATGAAGTCAGGATTCCCCTGTTACTACAAGCAAAGACAGTTCAAGAAAAGAACACTCTACAAGCCAATATCCCTCGTGAACACAGACCCAGATATCATTTTTTTAAATGGCAAATTGAATCCGGCATATTTAAAATGGTTACTACATCATGACCAAGTGGGATTTATACCAGAATGCAATGTAAATTTTGAATGTAACATTCAAAACTCAATACATATAATTCACTGTGTTAATATAAAAAAGAACACCAGATGATCATCTCAATAGATGCAAAACAAATTTGATAAAACCATTCATGATAAAAATTCTCAGCAAACTAGCAATAAGAGAGACTTCCTCAAACTAATGTTAAGTGTAATGGTGAAAGACTGAACAACTTTTTCTATGATAGGAACTAGGCAACAATGTTCATTCTCACAATTTCTATTTATTTATTTCACAATTTTTATTTAATATTGTACTAGAGGGAAGAAAGAAATACAAAGCATAAAGGTCGTCAGAAAAAAAAAACTGCCTTTACTTGCAGATGACAAGACTGTATATGTAAAAAGTCCTAAGGATTATATATGAAAAAATTACTAGAACTAATAATTTTAGCAAGGTCTCATGATACAAAATTAATATATAAAAATCAACTGTACTTCTGTATACTTAGTAATTGAAAGATGAAATTAGTGCCATTTGCAATAGTATAAGAAATATGAACTTAGGGATACATTTAATAAAATGTATGAAAGAAAACTACATTGTATGTTGTATATGCAGTATGTAAATAATACAAATTGTTACTGAGAAAGAGTAAAGAAACTAAATAGTGTTCATGATCTTGAAGATAATATTGTTAAGATGTCAATTCTCCCCCAATTTTTATATATATGTATATGTATGTATATATAAGCATATGTGTGTATATATATATATATATAAGCACAATTCCAGGAGGCTTTTTTGTAGACATTGACAAACTGATTCCAAAATTCCATTCAAAATCCCAGAAGGATTTGTTATAGATATAAACATGCTGATTCTAAACTATATATGGAAATGTAAAGAAATCAGAATAGCCAAAACAATTTTGAGAAAAATCAAAATTGGAAGACTCACATTACCCACTTTTAAGAATGATTAAAAGCTACAGTAACCAAGACAGTGCTATATTGGTGAAAGGCCAGACACACAAATCTATGGAATAGAAGAGTCCAGAAACAGACCCACAAAAATATAGTCAATTGATTTTTGACAAATGTGCAAAAATAATTCAGTGCAAAAAAGGTAAGTTTTTCAACAAATGGAACTAGAACAACTGGACAGCCATATGCTCCCCCCCCCAAAAAAGATCTATACGTTACCCTTTATACAAAAAATTAACTCAAAAGGAGTCATAGATCTAAATGTAAAATATAAGACTTTTACAGGACGTTACAGAAAATATTCATGATCTTGGATTTGGCAAAGAGTTTCTAGATACGACACCAAAAGCATAAACCGTAAAAAAAAAAATTGATACCCTTGACTAAATCAAAATTGAGAACTTTTGCTCTAAGAAGAACACAGTTAAGGAAATAAAAAGATGAGCCCCAAATGGGGAGAAAAAATATTTGCAAATCATTTGCCCAAAAAATGACTTCAATCTAGAATAGATAAATAACTATCAAAAGTCAACAGTGAGAAAGCAACCCAATTTTTAAAATGGGCAAAAGATTTGTACAGACTTTTCACCCAAGACATCATCTATGGATGGCAAGTAAGTACATGAAAAGATGCTCAACATACTGGCCTTAGAAAAATGCAAAGTAAAACCATGATATGATACATCTGTACATCTATTAAAGTGGGTAAAATTTTAAAAAGTACAATACCAAGTGCTGGTAAGTATGCAGAGCAACTGGAACTTTCTTTCATACATTGCTAGTGGGAATGCAAAATGAGCCACTCTGGAAAACAGCTTAGCATTTTCTTATAAAGTTGGAACATCCACTTACCATATAACCCAACCCACCTAGGTATTTAGAGAAATGAAATTTGTGTTCACATAAAAAGCTTTATGCAGATATTTATCACAGTTTTATTCATAATTGCCAAAAGTTGAAAGCAACAAAGATACTGATACCAACATTGATGACTCTTAAAGGCATTATGCTGATTGAAAGATGCCAGTCTTAAAAGGTCTCATGTTGCATGATTCTATGTATCGCATAATGCATGATTCTGGAAAAAGCAAAACTATAGGGACAGATAACATGTGGCTTTTAAGGGTTAGGGTAAGAGGAGAATGTGACTACAAAGAGGCAGCAAAAGGGAATTTTTTTGGGTGGTAGAACTGTTATATATCCTGATTGTCATAGTGGCTATACGAATCTATACATATATCAAAACTCATAGAATTAGTCACCAAAATAAAGTCAGTTTTACTGTATGTAAATTAAAAATTAAAAAGGTACTTTCAAAACAACAATACCAGGACTTCCCTGGTAGCACAGTGGTTAAGAATCCGCCTGCCAATGCAGGGGACACGGGTTTGATACCTGGTCTGGGAAGATCCCACATGCCACAGAACAACTAAGCCCGTGCTCCACAACTACTGAGCCTGCGCTCTAGAGCAGTGGTCCTCAACCTTTTTGGCACCAGGGACCAGTTTCGTGGAAGACAATTTTTCCATGGACGGGGCAGGGGGAGATGGTTCAGGCGGTAATGTGAGCACTGGGGAGCGATGGGGAGTAGCAGATGAAGCTTTGCTTGCTCGCCTGCCGCTCACCTTCTGCTGTGCGGCCTGGGGGTTGGGGACCCCTGCTCTAGAGCCCGCAAGTCACAACTACTGAGCCTGTGCACTGCAACTACTGAGCCCATGCACCACAACTACTGAAGCCCATGTGCTCTAGGGCCCGCATGCCACAACTACTGAGCCCACATGCTACAACTACTGAAGCCCGTGCACCTAGAGCCCGTGCTCCGCAACAAGAGAAGCCACTGCAATGAGAAGCCCACGCATGGCAACAAAGAGTAGACCCCGCTCTCCACAACTAGAGAAAGCTCGCGCACAGCAACGAAGACCCAACACAGCCAAAAAAAAAAAAAACCAAAAAAACCACAACAATACCATTATACACTCATTAGGATTGCTAAAATTAAAAAGCCCAACAATGCCTACTGTTGGTGAGGATGTGAAATGCATATACTGCTGGTGTGAGTGGAAAACAGTACAACCACTTTAAAGAACTGAACCCACCATTTTATTTCTAGGTATTTATTTAAGACAAATGCAAACACGTCTGCAAAAAACTTGTACACCAATGTCCAGAGCAGCTTTACTCCCAACAGTCAAAGCTGGAAACAACTCAAATGTCTATCAATAGGTGAATGGATAAGCAAATGGGGGATATATCCATAAAAGTAGCATGGAGCTCCCATTCCTAATTCAGTGTTCTGGGAATAACAGTTGCTCTAATAATACTTTATCTGATCATGGCTTATAGTATTTAATTGTTAAACATCCTCCCTCTCTTGAATTTATAGAACCTCCCTCCCCACTTCTAGTTTTGATGTTAATTCTGGCAAACAAAGACCAGTGTAGCTCCTTCCCAGGGTCTCTTGTTACTCTCTGCTCATTGGCCCAGTCCTTGACCTGGTCTCCATCAGCAGGGACATTATGGCTTGGAGCTTCCCAGGCTCCCAGAGACCACTACCTAGGACTAGCTGTCAACTCTGGCCTTCTGGTCCTATCTTGGATAAAACAACACTGATACATTCATGCCATTATGTAATCAACTGGTCCAGTAACTGTCTAATGGAATTACTCCTCATCACATGCTTACAAAAGATGCAGTTGCTCTGATAGAACAGGACTGGTAACCCCATACTTTTGTTAATCAGATTTTAATTCTGTGATTTCTCTTCTACAGAAGCCTCTTGAGATTTATCATGAGTAAGGAAGAGTGATCCTGAAAGGAAAGTCAGAGACAAAAACAAAAAGTTTATGCTACTACTGTTCATGGTAGCAGCTATTCAAACACTTGACAGACGTCTTAAAAGGCAATGATAGGGAGTTCCCTGGTGGCCTAGTGTTTAGGATCCAGTGCTTTCACTGCTGTGGCCCAGGTTCAATCCCTGGTCGGGAAACTGAGATCCTTCCAGCCACGTGGCGTGGCCATAAATAAGTAAGTAAGGAAATAATAAATAAATAAATAAAATTATACATGTGAACTAATAAAGAAATGTGAATAAAATGACCTTTAAAAAAAGGTAATGATAATCCCAACCTGTATAGCACTGAAGAATAAGCTTTGTATAATTTCATTCTCCCCTAATAGGATAGTTGATTCATAACGAAGAAATAAAGTTTCAACAATGTTAGCTAGTAATGCAACTCAATAGTTGAGCAGATTATATAATTGGTCTTAGGAAAGCATGTGGGATGAGCTCTTCTAAGTTAATTTTTAGACTGTATTATTCATCAGTCAGGTTGAAAAGTTACCATGGCTATCAGTTGAAGGTATGATACATGTAATGCTGGATATTAGCCAAAAAAAGTATTTTGGCTCTCTTGTCAATGTAACTAGCTGATACAGAAGTATAAAATATTTTTTAAAATACACTTTTGAAAAATACTGAAAATCAATTTCTTTTATACTATAGTTAAAAATCTTAAGATACATAAAGAGCTGTCAGTGAGAACGTTCCTTAACCATCTAGCCAGTATTTACTGAGTCTTTACTATGTGTTCAGCACCAATATCCATCAGTATAAGTGCTTTCAAAATTTATTTAACAAAATCAAATCAGTGGGAGAGAGAGTGAGAATGAGATGACAACTTATTCAGGCTATAATTAGTGCAGATGCCCAGAAAGCATCCTTAGTTTTACCCTTGTCCTAATATGTGAAGTGGCCATTTGTTCATGCCACTGCCAGCAAAAATAAAATATAAAGATGCCTTTTCTCCCATCACTCCCTCCCCCAAATCCCAACACACATACATATATACATACACATCAGAGTCATACGTAAAGAAAAGAAAGCCCCATTTACTTGGTTCCCTCAATGTTACTTTGAAGCCTCAAAGCACTGAGTATATAAAGTGTGTCAGGCCATAGCCCTGGCACTTCCCTCAGGAATGGGTCTAGCCACTACGGGGTCTTCTATTAGATCTTTCAAACAGAAGATGCAGTTTACTGCAGTCCATAGTTTATCTTGGAGCTGTGGTCCCCCATCCTGCATACAGTGTCATCAGATTGAGCCTGTTGAGTAAGCTCCCTGGGAATATGCCAGGGAAGGTGTCACAGAAAAAGCCAAAACTTGAATATGAGTGGGGGCCAGACCATACAGTTCTAGCAAAAAAAAGTAACTTCCAAAATCTGCTCTGGAAATGAACAGGCTGCTAAATCCCTGAAAGTCTTTCTTAAATATTAGATTAACAGAAATGCTTATTACTGTTGTTCTACTTCAGATCATCTTCTAAGCCTTTAAACAGGTTTTAAGACATTTTATATCTCAAGTTATACCTTAAAATGGGCCCTAGCCCTGAATTAACGCAAATATCTATATAATATTGATAAAAACCACATTATAGTCTTTAAAAGCATAATGAATATACTGTCTTTCAAATTTCAATGTAGATGCAATTAATTAAAATGCCAATTCATTAAAAAATATAACTGAGTTCATTTAAAAACAATAATGAAGTTCCCAACAGAAGGTTTGTCGTTATTTGTTCTCTAATATTGGATACTAAGAGTATATTTTCCTTCTTGTAGGGGTCCATGAAAATCGGACAGTAAACAGAGGACTTTGTACTGGTAATACTGACAGTCACTGACCTAGACTATAAATTTATAACAGGATCAAATGACACCAGTTAAACTGGCAAACAGAAATGAACTCAATACAAAAAAGTAAAAGCTAGAAAATACAGCAAATGTGATTTCGGTCCATCTGAAGGTCACCTCAGGGGCACTACTGTACAGTCTTTGGAAACTTAGTAGCTGCTTTCGTCCTCAGGCACACAGAACACGTGCTGCGTGCAGCTGCTCAACACCAGGGCGGTCACAGGGGGCTCTTCATGAAGTCACATTTGGGGCCAAATTTTCTCAATGGAGAGGCAGAGAAAATAACATTGATAAATGAAAGGACGATGTAAGAGATTCTAATAAACCTGAGCAGAGCTGTGTGGTATCACCTCATCTGTAAACTGGGAATCTACCTCAGACATTCATCGTAAAAATTGTGCGCTTCTACACATAAAGCATCTAGAACCGCCTTGGAACATGGAAGGTGTTCAAGTGTTCAGTAAGTATTATTTCCTTTCCTTCTCTCTCTTAGGTTGTCCCCTAAACCTACTAACATCAAATTATTATTTTAAGTGCTTTAGTTATTATGTTTTAGGATTATAATTAAGGAAAGAGAATTATAACCTAAGAATGCTGACGGTCATTTGGGAATTAAAGAGTTAGAATTGGGTGCCAGATCTAAGTCAGGGGTCAATGCTTCATCTCATTTACCAGATCCTCCAGGTGGAGAAGGGAAACAAACAGGCTTAACTCTGGGTACAAGTCTGGCTTCACCTGACCACTCCTATTTATGACTACAAAGATTGAATTCAGTCTGCAGTAATTCCTCCAGCCCTGTAATCTAAATACTTGCGGGAAATGAAAAGTAGCTTCTGACGAACTAGTTGAAGAAAACCTGATCTAGATCAGCACTAAGACTGTAAAACATTTAAACTTTATATTCTGTACTAATTTCTCAGTCACGTCATTGTCCTAACTAAATGACACAAATGTACTCATGACACATGAATTAAGCTCTGTAAAATTCTGAAGCCAGTTCCTTAGGCAACTGTTGTTAAATGGAGGTGAGGGGTGGAGGGAACAGGGTAACAATGTCAGAATATTGCCCTTAGTTTGTTACAACTGGACTATTCTTTAGATCCTGTAGCTGAAACTAGGTTATCTGAGCCCAAATCAGAACATGAAACTAATAAAACATAAAACACAAAAATGAATGCTCAATCCTCAATTCATTATAATTTGAAAATCATGATCCACTCATCCTTATATACTAAGCCAATTATTTACTGCATAAACTCCTACATCACATTTGTAAAATGCTTTCTCTTTTAAAAGGGCTTTCTTATTTTTTCCCTCCTTATTCACACAGATATCTTCTCTTTAAAAACTGACCCATTCTTAAGTGTCTGTCTCAAGTACACTTCTGTGTAAAGGCCTTCCCACTACCTAATATTACTCTATCCCTCTCTTGGGTTTCCATAACATATTTATCTCCATCACTGTACTTTTCTCATTCTGCTTGTTTACAAGTCTGTGCCTAGACTCTCAAAGGCAGGAATATGGCCATACCACTTAAACTCTTTCTGAAAGAAGATGGGTAATAAGTAATTGTTTATCTTTATATCTCACTTCTATATGCCTAGCACAATGAAGGGCCTCAGTAAATGTTAATTAATTTAAATAATTTAAGTCTAGATATTTTAAATAAAATTCCAGTCCTCTTAGAGAGCAACAGAGTGTGTACAGCCCTAAGTTACAAATGATAACCAAGTGTCTGGAGCTTTTCAGAGTAAATTATCCATCTACCTCTGTTTCTGTTGAGCATATCTCATTTGCATTTTCCCTTTTCCTCTTTCCCTCGTGTCTTATAATTTATACATCAGAAAGGAATTATTTTTCTCATTTTACAAAATACATTGATGTATAACTCTATATGTAAGCAGGTTAAATATCCTGCCTGGGGAAGCATGTGACCTTGTTGACATTGTATGGGAGACCAAACACACTGCCTGTTCTAAAATCCATATCTTTTGATTCTAGTTTCAGGGATCTTGCTGCTGTTTCACAGTGCCTTCCTTTCACATTTCATGACATGTGCTAATTCAAGTAAACTGCCTAATTATGGAACAATTTATTTTACAAACCCATTCTTCAAAAAATTGTCTTATAGTGGATGTGGTGCAATGGACACTCTCAAATACAGATGTTAGTAGTGCAAACTGGTTCAACAGTAGCATAACAATTCATGTTAAAAGCCCTAACCCAAATATCGCACTTTGAGAAATTTATCCTAAAGAAACGATCAGAGTTGTAGACAAATATTTATACGTAAAAATTTTCATGAAAGCCCTTTCATAATAAGAAAAGTTGTAAATAACCTAAATGTCCAACAATAAGAGGTTTGTTATCATATGTCTGTATCCTGGAATATTATGGAACTATTAATAACTACAGCAGATAGTCTCTAAAATGGCCTTCAACAATCCCTGCCTGCTGGAATTCCCATGCCTTGTTTAATCCCCTCCCCTTAAATATAGGACTAATGACTCACTTCTACCAAGAATATAGCAAATGCCATGGGATGTCACTTCCAAGATTGGGTTTCAAAGAAACCATGACTTCTGTCTTGCACTCATTCTCTCACTCTAATGGAAGCCAACTGCTGTGTTGTGAGCAGCCCTACAGAGAGGCCCATAAAGCAAGAAACTGAAGGAAATCTCTCTACGGCAGTGTGCAAGGAAGGGATTGTCCCCCAGTTAAGCCTTCAGATAAAGACTATAGCCCCAAGTGACAATATGATTGTGAAAGACTGAAGCAGAGGTACTCAGCTAAGCCGTACCCAGATTCCTGATCCACAGGAACTGTGAAATAACTATATGTTTGTTATTTTAAGTAATTAAGTTTTAGGGTAGTTCATGATACAAAAAAAAATAATAACTTTAAAAAATATTTAGTAACATGAGGAAATGTTCACATGTTAACTTTTAAAATTACTGGTCAAATGGTTTATTTATCCAGAGCAAAACAATTTAAAAACTCAGCCTGTTAATAACAAAAATATTGTTTAAAAACAGACTGTGTACTATTTGTTATTCGAACTAATAATTTCCTACATTTCCATTCATTGAAAATATTTTCAAGACTGTTATAAGCCTGCCTTGTAATACCATATAATTTTAAGTGTAATTATCATTAGCTAAAGAAATGACACCAAACATTGACGATATTACAATCTGCCTCCTAAAATATAGTAGAAAAGTTTACAAAGATTAGATTCTTCCAAGTCTTCAGAATTTATAGTTAATTTTTAAAAGCATAAGACTATAATATACATGTATGATTCCAATTTTTAAAATATATATGGTTTAAAAAGAATAGAAAACAGGAAAACATCAACTGTGTTTCTCTTTGGATGGTGGGATTATAGTAATTTAAATTTTTCTTTATGCTCTTCGCTGTTTCCCAATTTTTTTCAAATGCATATATTATTTTTTATCATCAGAAATATCTTTTACAAAAAAGTCAAGGGCTTCCCTGATGGCGCAGTGGTTGAGAATCTGCCTGCCAATGCAAGGTACACGGGTTCGAGCCCTGGTCTGGGATGATCCCACATGCCGCGGAGCAACTGGGCCCGTGAGCCACAATTACTGAGCCTGCGTGTCTGGAGCCTGTGCTCCGCAACAAGAGAGGCCGCAATAGTGAGAGGCCCGCGCACCGCGATGAAGAGTGGCCCCCGCTTGCCACAACTAGAGAAAGCCCTCGCACAGAAACGAAGACCCAACACAGCCAAAAATAAATAAATAATTAATTTAAAAAAAAAAAAAAAAGTCAAACTAATAATTTGATATAATACATTTTACTGCTTCAAACCAAGATTTAATGCTAATAAGAGACTCAACCATTTTGCGAAGAGACAGAATAGCACTGGACCCATAACAAGATCTAGGCGATAGCACTCAATTAGCAAGTCAATAAAACTATAGTATTTCTAATTCTTTTTTTTAAAGAAGAAGGCTTCATGCTGAGTCATATGAGAGTTAAATTAATGCAGGATTCAGAAGCAAGAACAAGTTTGTGAGGGGATATGATAGATGTGCTCCATAGCACTGGTTCCTGAAGGTCAGTGTTTACAAATAAATTAGAATATTAAAAAGCTGAGCAACTCCTGGGCTTCCCAGGTGGCGCAGTGGTTGAGAGTCTGCCTGCTGATGCAGGGGACACGGGTTCGAGCCCTGGCCTGGGAGGATCCCACATGCCGCAGAGCGGCTGGGCCCGTGAGCCACAACTGCTGAGCCTGCGCGTCTGGAGCCTGTGCTCCGCAACGAGAGAGGCCGCGACGGTGAGAGGCCCGCGCATCGCGATGAAGAGTGGCCCCCGCTTGCCACAGCTGGAGAAAGCCCTCGCACAGAAACGAAGACCCAACACAGCCAAAATCAATCAATCAATCAATCAATCAAACATACGCATCTGAAAAAAAAAAAAAAAAAGCTGAGCAACTCCTGTATCTCCCATAAACGCAATATTTATCATCTGTGATCTACCTAAACATGCTTGAACCTTACATTCTAGCGCATATCAACTTTGGGGGGCCGTGTTTTTCTATATACAGTATAAAGTATGCTTTTTATTAAAGCTATATGTACGGGAAGAAGAGAAAAGTTGTTTCAGATTTTAGGATTTGGTAAACAAAATTATTTTTTGTCAAGCCATTTCTCATTTCTCTGAGGGCAGACAGGTCATTCATCCAAGATCCTGATGAGGTTCTTTTAAAAAATGACACCTTGATATTACAAAATACCAAACTCAAAAGGCTCCACTAAACAAAATGACTTTATACTCAAAATCAATGCATAAAATCTTTTTCTCATAGAGTTTTCTTTGAACTTCACTGGGCTTAAGGAGAGAAATTTATCATGCACAGCAAACTTGTGTCATTTCGAGCTCAGAAAAGTCAGAAAAACCAACAGATTCTACCCAGAGTTCTTCACATAACTTTTGTCTAAAAAAGGGTAGAGGAATTTAATTAGCTATGTGACCACAGGAGTTTTTCTTTGCTTCTTTGAGACTCTGCTTCCTCATCTCTAAACTGAGGGTAATAATGCCTGCCCCAAATTCCTCGTGAATAGTGATAAAGGAAAAACATAAAGCACCATAGAAATGCAGCAGCTATTCTGCTACTATTATTACTAAACTGATAATGAGGTAAGAGGAAGGAAGAAAACACTGTGAAAAGGAAGGAAAAGATGACATTTGAGTAGATTATTTTGGGTAATTCACACTCCCTGGTTCTGAACAGTTCTTCCAATCCCCTCCACAAAAGTCCACCCACAAGAAACACATCAGACACCCCAATCTCAAAACTTCCCTTAAAGGTGGAAGCCATATACTCCAAAACAATCCTAAAAAATGTAGATCCTTGTGGAATTACATTTCAGTATGAATGCATATCCCATTCCACTGGAATGGATGATGTATCTGTCAGTCTCTCTCACAGCCCGTGAATTCACAGAGGGTAGACACTTTGCCTCACTCAAAGCCTGAACTTTAATAAGTAGTTTCTAACTCGAGGTTGGTCCAAAATACCTAAATCTTGGTCATTTTAATTGATCAAACAATCTTAACTGACATTTTTCTGAGCCACTAAATTGTATTTATCTCAATCGTCATTAAGGAATTTGAGAGGGATCAGAGTTTGTCACGACAATGCATAAGGCTTGTTTTGAGCCAAAGGCAATTAGCTCTCTGCCCTCCACCTTTTTTGTCCAAAAGCAGGGCATAAATTTCCCTTTGTAAATGTGTCTCCGTCTCCTATACCAAGAAGAGAACCACTCTGGAGACAATTCTTATCTGCAAAACAAACAACCCTTATTTATCATACATTTCCTAGCCACCCTCTCAGAACTCACTGTCATGCCAGAAGCCCAACCGCCTTTCCTTAGTCTAGCCCCTTTCCACACTGTATCACCCTTTGTTAAGAGGATACAGAAGTCCGCAATTCTAACCATTTCCTTGAATCACATTTCTTTGTGAACTCCCATGCATACCTAGGTAATTAATTTTTTTCTCCTGTTACTCTATTATCAATTTGATTTTCAGGCCCAGCCAATGACCCTAAGAGAGGAGAGGAAGATGATTTTTTTCCTTCCCTACATGTTCAAGATTAGTTAGTCTTTACGTTATGTAGTGGAACCATCTCAAATATTTTAGAACAAGTAGGAGGCATAAATATTAAAAGTGTTAAGTGCTATGCACCAAATTAAATTCCAGGCAGTAGTACACGTAACTTTGAATGCTTAAAAGAACCATTAGTCTTATAATGGAGACATGGGAAAACATGGTATCCAAACCCACTTGGACTCTGGGTCAAAGGACCAAGAATTTTGAAAGTTTTGCTATTTAAATTTTGATAATTTTTTCATGATACATATACCACACTCCTAAGGAGTCATTATAGAGTTCCTACTCTCTGTAGCTGATGGTATAATATTTCAGGGTGGGGAGTGGAGGTAAGGTGGGGCAGAGGTACATTTAATTTAAACAAAAAAGAGATATATATATATATACATATTGCTGATTCACTTTGCTGTACAGTAGAAACACAACATTGTAAAGCAACTATACTCCAATAAAAATTTTAAAAAATAAAAAAAAGTAAATAAGAAACCGCCCCCCAAATTTATTTTAAAAAAGCCTTTTTACCTATTGGATATAATTTCTCACTAATCCAAGGAAACTTCCTCCCCCCTCAAGCTATTATCCTTACCACACACACCCATGCTCAGTTTCTCCTTCTGGCCTTCCCTTAGGTTGAAAAACACCACCTGCCCCATATCTCCACCCGGCACCCTTTCCCCTCTTCCCTGCGTAAACCAAATCTGTGCCACCTTCAAGGCTAGGGGAATCCCCGTCTCCTTCAGGCAGACTTTCTGGAATTCCTCAAACCTTTATCCAGAATTCTTCCTGAATTCCTGTCCAGCCTATTTAATTTATAAGTGCTGCCCCCCCAAATGAGATTAAAGATTCCTCAAGGGCAGTAGCCATTTCTCCTTTTGCTATTTTGCACAGAACAGTTCTCCACATAGAGGCACTTAATGAATGCTAATTAAAGTCTGTCTATTTATCAAATATCCATGTGCTTCAAAGTGTGTTAGATGCTGGGGATAAAACAGTGAACTATACGTAGTTCTACCTCTTTCAGGGCACTTACAACAAGCAAAAGCCACAAACTCCCAGTAGTGTTAGGGCCAGTGTTTCATTTGGCCAGTGTAATGTTCCAACTGCTCTGAATTAGAATAGTTCTAAGCTGGGCATTCACTCTCCAGTTCACAGGACTCTGTACACTCCCTTGTGTCTGGCACCCATACAGCTTCACTAATTTATGTTATCTTCAGCCCCTGGTGAAACATCCTTTATTTCACAACTCTTAATTTATAAGGAATACATTAATTCTTAAAGTACAGACTCTTCCTATATCAGATACTGACTAGTTATTTATTACTCCCCAAACTTTCAACATTAGAATGCCATTCTATTCATATCACTCTTACTATGGAAAACAGCCTCCAGTTAAAAAAACCATTCCAAATCCAAGGCAGATGGTATATTAATTAATTAGAGAAAGAAAACAGAACTGCTCAGCAACTGTTTTGCTTTCTTAAAAGCAAATGATCTTTAAGCTGGAAAGGACAGAAGAAACCTCATTAAGAGAGAACCAAGGTACAAGCAGAAGAAGTCACTTTAAAAGAATTCACGTCTTCAAAATCTGGTGAATTATATTCCAGGGAGAATCGGCAGATGTAAGCACAGAAATATTCTGACAACCTCAGAAAAACATGGAGAAGGAGGGAAGTCTCAAGAGGCTAGAGACTCAAATACACTTTTTCCCCCTAATTTTTTAAAAATTCAAAACTGAAGGAAAAAAATAGAATTCCTAGGCATTACAAACCAGTTAATTTGATACCAATCTCTGGCAAAATTCAAGATTTAATCAGAAAACGGGGAATATTTAGGGGGAAAAATACTGGGGATTTCAAGGCACTAGGAGTTTACTAAGAGTCAGTAATTTTTAAACGAACATCATTTACTTTTGTGGTAGACCAGAGAATATTCAAGATCTTTAATTTAAGCAAAGCATTTGATTAAAATTATTCCCATAATGTCCTTATGAAGAAGACTGACCTATGGGCTAGAATAGTTTAATCTGAAGGACGGTGCTAGCTGAGTTCAGCTGATTAATTAATTTGTCTCAGCAATATCTACTGAGGGCCAAATAGATTCCCAACCAGTACTGTACTTGGCACTTTCAGTACATTACTTTGAACTCTAACAATTACCTGAAAGGCAGACGTTCCTAACCTCATTTTATTGATATGGAAAAGAAGTTTCTCAAGGTCACAAAGCTAGTAGTCAGGCTCCAAAGGTCCAGGACTTTCTATGTCCCACGGGCTTCTAGATGTGCCACCATGGCAGAAAGACCTGTCCCGTGGGTCATCAGTGACTCGAAGGTCTGCTGAACAAACTCACCACAGGTGCAGGTGACACAAAATCAGTAGGCAGAGTTAACATGATGAATGCCACAATCAAGGTTAAAACACATCTAACAAACTGCAAACTGGAGAGAGGCTTAAAGTAATAGAAGACAAGGAAAAAAATGTTCATATTCAAGAAATTTTTAACTGCATAATTAAAGAATGAATAAAGCCTGCCTTGACAGCAAAGTGTGTGTGGGGTGGTGGTGGTGAGTTTTTTAGTCAACTTTGGTGTATTTACTACAAAAGCCAATTCAAAATTAGATGATTTTCGATAGCTAGTGGGAAGCAGCCACGTAGCACAGGGAGATCAGCTTGGTGCTTTGTGACCACCTAGAGGGGTGGGATAGGGAGGGTGGGAGGGAGACGCAAGAGGGAGGGGATATGGGGATATATGTATACGTATAGCTGATTCACTGTTATAAAGCAGAAACTAACACAACATTGTACAGCAATTATACTCCAATAAAGATGTTAAAATAAATTAATTAAACCAAAAAAAAAGTAAGAACATCAAAAAAAATTACATGATTTCGTTTGAAGATAGGAACTCATTGCACTCTGCACTGTTCAGACTAGTCTGAATTAATGCATTCAATTTTGGGCTAAGGATCTTTAGCACAGAGAAAGGTCTTAGGTAAGGAAGGAAACATTAAAGTGAATATTATTTGGTGAAGATAACTAACATTTACTGACTTCTGGGCAATTATGCTAAGTATTATGAACATTATCTCATTTGATTCTCACAACAACCCTACAGGTAGATAGAGTATATTATTATTCCCTTTTTACAGATGAGGAAGCCAAAGCTCAGGGATCTGAAAGGCTGTCAAGTAAAGGAGACAAAAGTCTTACTCTGTACCACCTAGACTTTTCATTTCTTAACAGTTTTTTGGTCATAGACTCTTTCAGATGGATGAAAGTTTTAGATCTTCTCTGCTGAAAAGTTCTACATATAATTCCACAAGTTGGAGGGCTATTGGCAAAAGTAGGATTAATGAGAAACAGGTCCAAGGAAGCAGTTGTCAGTTCAGTGTAAACAAGGCCTTGCTAACAATAACAGAAAGGAGGGATACCTCACAATGCAGTGAGCTCCCTGTCACTGAAGTGCTCCCTCAAAGTGTGGCTGGTCTGTCGGGAGTGCAACAGAGGGAATGTTAAAATGGATTAGAGGTTGGTCTGTGATTTTAAAGTACCCTTTTGTTATAAGACCGTGGGCTTGGAAGTAATTTTCGTTTGATGGCAAAACAAAGAAGTTAAAAACTGAAGTTACTGTTTTAACAGACCATTCTGCTGAAGACATCAGGCAAAATACCTGAATGTTAATGTTATTTCCCATCTATATACATGGTACCTGTATCAGATACTTGAAAACAGCCCCGTCCAAAAATTAAAGGTATATTCAACTGTTGATCTTGATGTGATTCATACTTTGTCATAATCAAAGTAGACTCCTTATTCCTCTGAATTCTTAACTAAAATGTTCCCTAAGATAAATACCAGATCCTAAAACGATGGGGTCTTTGATGAGAACGTTTACTAGTTTATAATTTTTGCTAACCTATTTCCATAAAGGATGGGGAGGGGGCAGACGGGAAACATAAGAGAAACAAACTCCAATTGTTCTGCTCTGCTTCTCAGATCCCTTCGCTAACAGCTGAAGGATCTTACCGTCAACTCTGCTTTATTTCCCATGTGCATCATAATTCATCTCGAGATTCAGGCTCCCAACGCTCAAAAAAGGAGCTCACACTTTGCTCCTGACATGCCTTTCAGAGCACAAGCTTGACAGCTTGGCATACAAATTAAGTGTTCATAGGCAAATCTTTTACCTGAAAATCTTTATTCTTCAGGCAGGAAGGATCGAGTGGAAGATGAAACGGCAACTCATAAAGCAAAACCTTGAATTTGAGGGCTCAGAACAAGGTGGAAGGAGCGGGGGCTAAGTTCGTTAATTAGGAGCCGGAGGCACGAGGCTGTAGCCGAGGCAGCTGGCCGAGAAAGGTATGGTTTAATCAAAGCCTTCTGTAACTCAGGTTTCTGCCACTGAAAATCAAAAAAGGCAAAACTGACGAGCAGAGACCTACGGACACACACGGGTCGCCCACCTCCCAGGTGTTCACTTACTCGACACGTCGGCGGGCAGCTGCGCGCCCCTCGGGCGTCTGGACGGCGGCGGGGACCGAGCAGGCATCCGGCGCTCCTGCAGCTCCCGGGCCGGCGCTGCCCCGCGGTGGGTCGGCGTCTGGGCGGGCGGCGAGCTGAGGCCCGGGCCAAAGCGGAGTGCGGTCCCGCTGCAAGGGCAGCGGCGCCGCCTTCTCGCCAGCGGCCGGCTCAGTCAAGTGGCAGCATTTGGAGGACGGGGTGTCCTTCGGCCGCGCTCCGGGCTCCTCCTCCCGCCGCCACGCCCGCCGCGCGCTCCTGGCGGGTTCGCGCCCCGCACCCGGCCGACCGGCGCCGCAGGTGGCGGTCGAGGGCGCTCGGCTCCAGGGCGCGCCCTCCGCGGGCCCCACTCGAGTAACGGGCGGCGGGGGCAGCCACGGTCACGTCCGCAAGCGCCGGTCCCGGGCAGGGGCGGAGCTGGCCCGTGAAGCTGCTGGGTCCGGCCACCGCCCTCACACCCACCCTAAATATACTACCCAGACTGCAGTCATTCCCCAGCCCGGCAGGAATTAGACCCCCGAATTTCGAAGAAAACATAAGCGAGCAAGTCACTTCACTTCCCTGGCCCCTGACGGAGCCCCCTGGGCTGCTAACCGTCCTGGGCTCTGCCCAGGTGAGAGGAGGGGTTGGTGTCTGGGCGGGGGCCTGCCCTGGGGAGAACCGGTGCTCGTGGCCCCCGCGCGGAGCCCATGTGCAGGTGAACTCGCGGCAGCCTCACCGAGGCCTTCCCATCTAGGGGTTCCGGCGCCCGGGTCCAGGCTTAGCAGCCAAACCCGCTTTGACCTCAAACCCCACGCGGTTCAGGCGTAGGTCAGGGGCTCTGCCCTTCCTAACTAGCTTGCACCTTGAGTATGCAGAGCAAAAGCGCTTGATGTAATTTTAAAAGGACACATTCATTTGGTACTTCTCTATCCAGAAATACTGAAGGACATTTTCCAAGCACGTTTCTCCTTAAAACACCACTAACAAAACATCCTTTTCTCGCTTTTTTTTGGCACTTAAGTCTCTATCTCAAAACATGGCCATTATTCAGTTGCGTTTCCTTTTGCATTCCATGTGATGCCTGTATCTTTCCAGCATGATTCCTAGCAATAGTAAAAGCCCCAAGAGAACTACAAAAGAACCATTATTTTAGTTGTGTTCTATGGATTAGTCATGCAAAATTCACGCTTGAAGAGACCTTGGTGATAACTTCAGCTGACTCCTTTACATTACAAGTGAGGACACTGAAGCCCAGAGTCCAGTGGCAACACTAAATGCGAAAAAGACAGACTGGAACCTACACAGCTCACAGTCTGTAGACTAACATGAGGGTTAGCTCTCTAAAGGTATAACATAGTAAAGAATATGCCTAGATTGCAGAGGGATTGAGAAGCATAAATTATACAAAATCTAGTTCAGATATTTTTAGACTTTAAATGAACCAAACATTCCTATTTATTACTATGCTTAAATTAACTAAGGCAACTTTTATGTACAGACAGTAGCTCAGAAATGTCATTTTGCTTCATGATAATATTAATGGATTGGAGTAGGCACATTCTGACAATCATAGAATGTGAATATACTTATATGAACTGTTTTGTCTGATCAGTATCAATTTCTAATGTACTCCAGTTGACGATACTAAGATAAACAAGTATTTAGTTCTATATATTTCAGGCATATCATGCTAAATAATTATGATCAAATGCAAGGTTCCACCGTTAGGCCTAATTCTTCACTGAAGGTATCACTGCTTTCCCTCTCCCTTCGCACTTTAAGCTTTTACCAACCTAGTACTGCAGCGATCCATAAGACCTCTGGGTTCCACACTGAGACATCAGTGTCAGTCTATGATGTGCTCAAGGTGAGAAAAGAGAAACTTAAAAATTTGTACTTTTACTTCCCAGTTACTAGAGCAGTAAAGGGCGAAGAACGAGTCTCTGGCGTCCACCAGAAAAGAAAGAACTTGTGAACACGTACATTCCTGTGTATCACACAGTTCAGAGATACGCTGTATCATCTTTACCAAGTATTAGTTCCCCGCGTCGGCCAGACTCAGGCCAGGCCCTCCCTCCACCATCCCGGGTCTGGCCAAGACAGAGAAAAACCCAGGAGCAGCGCTCTCCTCTCTCTGCGGGTCTTCCCGGGCCGGTCCCTCACTAGGACCCCGGGTCTGGGGCGGTGCTCACAGGCTGCGCCGAGAAAGGCAAGGCTTCGCTGGGGCTCCTGGGCGGCCGGATGGGCTTACCAGGCACTTCGGATGAACTTGGCCACAGAAGATGCTTCTCTAAGCTCCTCCGAGAGACGGCCTGCTTCCAGCCTTAGGACATCAAAAGGTGACCGGGGCCTTGGCCTCTCCTCAGGACTCTAGGCCGTGCTTCCGGTCAAGATGGTACCGCCTGTTAAGCCCCGAGGGAAGATGCCGCGGGGAGACGTGGCGCCCTCTGCTGCCGGAGCCCAAAAATCCTGGCTTTCCTCTCAGGCACCCAGCCAGGAGCTGGGAGTCAGGGCCCCATCATTTCTGCCCTCCTATTACCCTCTCACCCTGGCTGCAGCAAGAGCGGAGGAGGTGGGTACACAGAGCTCCTCAAGCCGATGGTGGCAGAGACCGACTGTAGGGTTTTGAAAGCGTGCAGAATACAACTTTTAAAAAGCTGGAGAGCAAAGTGAGAGAGAGGAGGAAGGACCCTGAAGAGGGCCTAACTCGAACATGGTTAAGGTGAGGGTGCCTGCGCGATAGCAGTGTTTAATGTATTTTCTTTCTACCAGAAGAGCATGGAAAATAAAAGTAATAAAAACAGTGATGAGAAAATACTAGAATTTGAACACAAGTGATCTGACACCACAGCCCATGCTGTTGACAGGGAAGAGGTATACTGAGTTGGATTAAGGACTGCATGCCAATAGTAAACCTGCAATTAATAGGATTAAATCCAGGCACCCCCCGCCCCATACACTTTCCCTTCTAAAGAAATCCCATTTCCACTCCCAGCGCCCTAAAACTTCCACTTCCACTCCAGACAGGTCAGAGAGAGGTAGGTAGCTGACCCCCTCCACTGGTTTTTCTACTTAAACACTGAGAACCTCAAACTTCCATTTCTGCTTCAGGAGGACCAGTCAAAGCATACACCTCCGGGAGAAGCATGGAGGGCATGCCAGCCAGGTGGAGGGAACCTCCTCTTGAAAAGAACTGTAAGTAGTGAAATGATGAGACTCCGTCAGAAGGGATCTGGGCCCTGGGACTCACCTCTCTGCCACTAGGGCTCTTCCTAGCATATCAGTCAAATGCCATCTGTTTTCTGATAGTGAAGTGATGAGGACAGGATAGGTGGATGGAAGAATCTGGGAGTGTTCACACGGAGGCAAGAGCATGCATGTATGTAAGAGAGTTATGAAAGTCACAGAAAAAATTTATAAAGAATAGAAAAACGACTGAGGAGATAGAAAAACTATATCATTATGATATACCATTATGGGGTATGAACCCTGATAGAATAGCACATGGGTATGCTCTATGAGAAAACTCATTTTAACATTTTGACTTTCATAATGATAAAGCTCTGTTACGATAAAGAAATTAATAATTTTGTTTTCCACATATAAAATTTGAAATTCTACCTCCTTTTTTCTCATACAGTGGTCTACTACTATTAGTGACAGTTTTAGGTGGTTGTGAGTGGAAATGGGATTTCTTTCCAAGGGGAAGCGTATGGGGTGGTTTGATTTAATTCTACTAATTGCAACTTTACTATTTGGCAATCCAGCTCAATATTTCTCTCCTGTCTACTATAGGAAAACAAAACAAAACAAAACACTTTTAGTGTTTACTGGGAAGGAGAGCTATTTCCTACATATATTTTTCACTGATCCAGGTTTTATGTGCTATTTTTTATATGTTCAGGCTAAAATGGTTTCTCCAAAACAGTGAACTTATCTTGTATGTGCTAAGATTTTATCTAGATTACGCCGAGAGACCCAGATATCTCCTCTGAGTAGGTGACAAACACGTTTTCATGTCACACCCTAGACTAGGGTTTTAGGATGCAAAGCTTTAAAAATTCAGCAGCAGAAATGGCATATTGATTCTTTAACGCTTTCTGTAGCCCAAGATATATCAACATGTTTCTTGATGAAGAACTAGCTGTAGATACGAAAATGGTGTCATCTTGGACCTTTTCCTGCACCCTCTGTACTACTCACAGTTGTTTCTATGCCAGAGCAGCCTTCACAATCTTGCTGTAAACCTTAATCACACTGTTGTGAAAGACCTCTGTTTGTTTAACATTTGCCCAGAATCAAGGAACAAATCATCAGATTACCCGACCAGCCAAACAGGTAAAAATGTAAACCTATGAGAGTTTCCTATTTTGATATTTTAATATATATCATGATATGTTTGAAAGTTCATATGCCCAAAATAAACGTTCACAGCTGTACTATAGGCCATTCTAACCTTACTCGTTACGTCACTGAAATGAGAAATGATTAACATTATCTTCCTCGTATGGAAGACAGTCATATCACCCCCTTGCACCTTCTCTTTCCTTGAGGGAAAGAAGTGTATTTAACTTTTTCTCATAAGATTTCCTTTACTCACATTTGCTAGGCTTTTCTAGACCTAATCTGGTTCTCCAAATGCAATTATATGTCTGGCAACCCAAATTAAGGGAACATTCCAAATAAGAGTTTAACAATGCCGAGCATTAGAGTATTACAGAACGATATTTCCCTACCTTGTATTGTATAATCCAATTCTGTTCATTATATTAACAACTATTTAGGTTGACAACCATGCCATAAGTCTATTTCTTTTTCTCACTTGTCTTGTTTTTCCTTAAGGTTTTTCTGCGTTCCGAGTTTTGGCCTTCAAGTTTACTGATGTGCATTTGTCAGTAAATAAGCTTCAGAGTAATTAAATGCATTTTGGAGTCTTTAAATCACCATCAACATTCTCTATACATCTCTTGTAAAAGTAGATTTAACAGTCCCCAAAGAGGTAGAAATGTGTTGGAAATAAATGAGCACCTTATTTTTTTTATTGTTGTTGTTTTTATGGTTATCTATATTTGTTTTCCCCTCTAGATTCTGACTATCATGAGGACAGGAACCATGTACTTTATGTATTTTATGTGCTACTTATTTCTAGCACCTGGCGTATGGAAGGCATTAAATCTTGTTGAATTGAATGTTATTTCTCTGCTTTGGTGCTTTCTATAATTTCATCCCATTTCAAACAGAGAAAACATTACTGCTTAGACCCATGAATCCAAGCTTCTGTAAGTCTTCTTTACCTACCGTTATTTTGATAACCATTTCTAACATTAAGATAGGGCCAACTTCTCTTGAAAGTGTAGATATAAGACATTGTTAAAAATCCGATAAATACTGCAGTAATCATTGCTCCAAAATCTATTATTTCAAATGTCATACTGTAGTGCATGTTTTGTTTTTTTACTTAGGGCATATGTGCCTTTCAATATGAATCAGCTTCTATTGTCTCAATACCCTGGTTTGTTAAAAACAATCTGTTGGGGACTTCCCTCGTGGTGCAGTGGTAAAGAATCCGCCTTACAAAGCAGGGGATGTGGGTTCGATCCCTGGTCAGGGAACTAAGATCCCACATGCCGCGGGACAACTAAGCCCGTGGGCCACAACTACTGAGCTCACATGCCTCAACTAGAGCCCGTGTGCCACAAACTGCAGAGTCCATGTGCTCTGGAACCCACGTGCCACAACTACAGAGCCCACGTGCCCTGGAGCATGCCGCCACAACTAGAGAAGAGAAAACCCACACGCCACAACTAGAGAGAAGCCCGTGCACCACAACAAAGAGCCCAGGTGCCGCAATGAAAGATCCTGCATGCCACAACTAAGACCTGACGCAGCCAAAAATAAATAAATCTTTAAAACAAACAAACAAAAAACAACAACAACAAAAAACCAATCTGTCCAAATTTGATTAAAATAGTTCAGTTTCCCCTGGAATTCTGGATTTTCACATATTTGTTTATTAGCTGATAATTTTAAAATTAAAGTCAAATATTTGATAAATATACCTTGAAAACAGGCATAGCTACATAAAGACAGTAGGATGTTTATTCTGGAGAAGGTAGGGGAATTAGAATAGATATCTAAGGGGTATTCAAATGGATGAGGGGCTATACTTAATCTACATTGCTCTGCTGGACATTACTAGAACCACTAGGAAGAAGTCATGGCAGGCATATTTGGATTTGATTAAGAAAGGACTGTCTATTGGTTACAGCTTACAACAGAACGGACTGCTTAGCGAAATAGTGAGCTTCCCCTTAAACCAGAAGTTACATGATCTATGTGGAATGTTATAATGGATATTTCTAACAAAAATAGCAAAATTCCATATCCTCTAAGAAAATCCCTCCAAAGCCAAGATTCTATAATCTTAGGAGTTGTTCTGCAGTATGAATACATGTGAACTTGGCCTTTGGACTTCATCCAATCCAACACTAGAGCCGTTATTTTGATGTCTTACTGTTTGTGCCATCTACAGGGACAGAGAGACAGACCCCTGCTGTGTCCCTGGCTAAGGAGGCAGTTTAGCATCTTTCAGAGATTCTTCCTTAAAAGCAAATCAACCACCAAATGCTGTATAAGTTGGTACTCAAAGAATTCCAGCTAATTCAAAATAAGAAACTGTCTATCTACAAAGGGATATTTTATGGCTTGTGATACTTCACTTAACAGCTAACCTCATTTGTTGGAGTGCAGACCTACTATAACTTGGAGATAATAATGATAATTACTATTTATTGAGCACCTACTATGCACTGGGACCCACAATAGCCATCCACATGCTATCTCATTTAATCCTCACAATAAGATAAGGTAACTGGGGCTTCCATGGTGGCACGGTGGTTAAGAATCTGCCTGCCAATGCAGGGGACACGGGTTCGAGCCCTGGTCCGGGAAGATCCCACATGCCGCGGAGCAACTAAGCCCATGCGCCACAACTACTGAGCCTGCGCTCTAGAGCCCGCGAGCCACAACTACTGAGCCCATGTGCCACAACTACTGAAGCCCGCGTGCCTAGAGCCCGTGCTCCACAACAAGAGAAGCCACCGCAATGAGAAGCCCGTGCACCGCAACGGAGAGTAGCCCCCACTCGCCACAACTAGAGAAAGCCCACGCCCAGCAACGAAGACCCAACACAGCCAAAAATAATAAATAAATTTAAAAAAAAAAAAGATAAGGTAACTGTTAATATGTGGTAGAACTTGAATTTGAACCCAGGCCTAAGTCCAAAGCCAGTATTCCTTTTATTATTCTATATTGCTTTCCAATGTCTCAGTTGTCCACATAATGGCCTGTTAAATCTGGCCATAGTTCCACACAGCAGTTCTCCTATCCAACTCTTAATCCCTCAACTCTGATGGGTAGTATCTATTACTAAGGTATTGAGATTTGGAAAGAAGATGGGTTGTTACCAAAACTGATGAACTTTTGGTCATAGAATATCTGGCTTGAATATGTTGATAGAGGATGCATTCTGAACAATTATATTTTCCATGGCCTCTATATTTCTGAGCAAGGATCTATTCCATGGACTCTATGTTTCATATCACACATGCAATACCTACATAAAGTCAGCTGTAGAGATAAGATAGTCATGAAATAACTAAAGAATAGCTATAATCAAACCAACCGGTAAATACATACTAGTGGATAGAGGACAGAATATACTGTAAAATGTAAATCATAAGAGGTCAGTGAAAAGTGGGTGAGTTTTGACTAGGGTCATGAGACAAGCATAGAATTTTAATTGTTGAAAGAAGAGGATGGGTGTTTAGTTGACGCTATATCCACAGGGGTGGCAATGAGCCTGGAACACATATGAATCGGAAGAAAATGAATCTTTGAGAAATAGCTAGTAAGGCATGGGGCCCACTGATGTCAAGCTAGGGTGATTTGTTTAGACAAATAACAGCCAGCCACTGAAAGTTCTTAAATTGTAAAGTGATATAATAAAAATTGTCCTTGAATAGAATAGATTTAGGATTAATGTGGCAACTCTGAGCAAGTAAGTAGAGATTAGCAGCACAAGCCAATCATGTTGCACTTACCATAATGCCTGAGAGAATGAAAAAGCATTCATAAAAGATGTTTTGTTTTTCCCAAAGACTTATTTTTCCCTTCATAAACTTAGTCTATCTGTGGTTATTCTTGCCACCAACTACCAAGATCTGAAACTCTTAAAGCTTAATGGAATCACTGTACACTGAGTTTAAGTATTTCCAGTAATAGGAAATTTGCTTGAGGAAAAAAAAAAAAAAGTATCCACCAATTATATATTTATAGAGTGGAATTGAGGAAAAACTGAATCACTCAGTTTGCTCAGTAAAAATAAGACAAAGTTTTTAGCTGAGTCTGAAAGAACTGGGAATTTAAGAAGAGAAGGGCTTTTGTTTTTAGAACTTTAAACTTTTTTACAATGAACATTGATTACATTTGGAATCAGAGAAATCCAATAAAACAATTTTCATTTTGAAAAGAAAAGTTAAATAGAATAGTTTTGGGATACCTCTAAGAAACCATGATCATGTTAAGGGGTCCTTGTTTAGGAATTAGCTACTAGTACAGTTTTACCACCTCTTTTAGCTTCATTTTCAGGCCTTGATTGACTTTCAGTAAAATATTTTAGACAGTAAAGAGTTTCACTGTTTACCTTTTTAAAAAAATTTTATTTGCATGTTGTAATAGAGAATTAGAATTATTGGTGCAAGAGGCAATTTATGGATAATCTATGACCTAAACCAAAGGAGATAGGTGCTTTAAACCATTTCACTGGCTTCCGAGAGGTCCTCCTAATGTACTACCTGCTATTGAGCTAAACTGACCATCTCGATTTAAGGGATTAGCTTCCAATTAAAAACAGTTACTGTGGGGCCATCAGATATTTAAATTAAAATTCTTTCCCAGGAGAATGCTTAGCTCAGTTCCAGAAAGAGTTCAGTTACTGGGACATTTCTACTTTATCAGATCTAGGATTACCCAGTCTTTATGTACAAGGAAGTTCAACACACATAATTTTCAGTCAACATCCCAGATTCCTAACCAGCCTGATCTAAGAACTGAGATTGACTCTACAAGTCTAATTTAAATAAAGAGACAGGAAAAGAGTGACTCTACCTAGGGTAAAGTACCATAGAGCATCTGTACGACAATTGTATCATCCCAGTTTTAGGCATGGATCTCAGCTCCCATTTCCTCCCATGCATAAGGCCAAGAACACCCCTCCTATCACTGTGAGTGAATTACAACCTAAGCTGCTAGGCTTTAGGGTCTATTTCTGGGTGTGATGAACCCTGCCCTTCTTGCTGCACTTATACCCACCCCCCTCTTGATGTCAGCTTCTATGCATACGACTCTAGCTTTCAGTTTCTTCTTTTTTGGGAGGTACCTGGGAATTTCTGTTCCTTTTTTGTGAGGCCACTATACATTTAAATTTGTTATTTGAATTTAGCATGTCTGCATGTTTAGAGAGTAATGAGTGGTGTTCAGTCCTCATTTTGCTAGAACTGGAGGTCCCCATTTGCTCTTCACCATACTCCAGTCTAGCTTCTACCCCCACCACTCTAAGATGCCTGTTCCTGTCAAAGTCACCAATGTTTTCTGTATCATCAAAATCAATGGACATTTCTTAGTCTGTATCTTAATTTTTAGTGCATTCATAAGAGCTGACCAGTCCCTTCTTCCTGAAACACTTTTAGCTTATGTAATGCTGGTTTCCTTCCTGTGTCTCTAGCTGCTCCTACTCTTCTGATTAATCTCTAAATATTGTTGTCCCTCAGGGCCTGCTGTAGATTCTCTTCTCTTCTTTCTCTGCAATATTTCTTCAAGGGAGCTTATCTATATGCATTGCTTTAATATCATCCTTATGCCAGTAACTCCCAAATTTACATGTCCTGCTTTGGATGCCTAACAGGCACCTCAAATTTAACATGTCAAAAACAGAACTCTTGATACCCGTTCTCCAAATATGGTCCTCCTCTGGTCTTTTCCAACTCAATAAATGGTAACTACTGGCTAAAATCAAACTTAGGAGTCATTTTCAGCTCTCCTACTTGTATTTCCCCTCCTCCCATTATATATAGTTCACTACCTGTTACCTGGACTATCTCCTCCTCAATCTTATCCATACAACTGGTTCCCTCTCTCACTAAGTCCTAGCCACACTTGTCTCTTTCTCCACCTCAGGGCCTTCATACCTTCCATTTCCTCTGTTCTTCCTACTTTTTCACTTGGCTGTCTCCTTCACATCTTTCATGTCTCAGTTCAAATGTCACCTCTTTGGAGAAGACTTTCTTGACTAGTCTATCTTAAGGCAGTCTTCTCTCTATAACCAGCTACTCTCTTATACATCACACTGTTTATTTCCTTCATAGTCTTTATCACTACTTGAAATTACCTTATTTGTTTTTATCTGCCTTCTCTAGAACATGAGATCCATGAAAAGAGTAACTTTTAATAGTACTTAAACATTATCTACCAGTGCCTAGAATAATAGTACCTGGTATACAGTGGGCACTAAAAATACTTCTTGAGCAAATAAAAACAAGATACTTCCACTTCCAGTTATAGCAGGCTAGTTTATATTATACCAACTCTCCCCGTGAGAACAACTATAAATTTGGATAGAACATAAAGAAAAAAAAATCAAGACTGAAAGTATCCAAAAGCTATCAGGGCAGCCAAGCCTCAAGGAGCCAAGATCCTGATTTGAATAGAAATGCTGAGAAATGAGCCTGGTATTTTTTTTTTTTTTTTAAATAATTTTATTTTTATTATTTATTTATTTATTTTCTTGGCTGTGTTGGGTCTTAGTTGCGGCACACGGGATCTTTTATTGCAGCACATGGGCTCTTCGTTGTGGTGCGCGGGCTTCTCTCTAGTTGCGGTGCGCAGGCTCACTTGCCCCGTGGCATGTGGGATCTTAGTTCCCCCGCCCAGGGATCGAACCAGCGTCCCCTTCATTGGAAGGCAGATTCTCAACCACTGGACCACCAGGGAAGTCCCGAGCCTGGTATTTTTGATGCCTTTGCAATTTGTAAGCAACAGCCTAGAGGCTGAGACTCTTTCATTCACCTCACGGAGTTTGGGAGTTGGAACTGCTGAAGAGGTACACTTCAGGACTAACCAGAATAAACCAGGAATAAAGTGAAAGTAAATCAGCTCTCACAAACTCAGTAAGCCCAGTCTTGATTAGCTCAATACATTATGTAGTCTTTCCTAGTCTAACAGACTGCAAAAGCATCATCCAGAGTCTCAAATTATTCCTAAAATTTTCAAATCACAATGTCTGACATTCAATTAAATATTACCACACATATTCTGAAGACAAAGACCAAAGCAAAGACTAAGAGAAAAATGGGAAAAATAAGTAGATCTACAAGCGTTCCAAACACAGATTATAAAATAACTATGATTAATAAGGTCAAAAATAGAAGCCCACATAGAATCACTGTTTTAAATCAGATAGAAACTTTAGAACAGAAAAAGGCAGTAACTAAAATTAAGAACTCAGGGACTTCCCTGGTGGTCCAGTGGTTAAGACTCCGCACTTCCAATGCAGGGGACGTGGGTTCAATCTCTGGTCAGGGAACTAAGATCCCACATGCTGCATGGTGCGGGAAATAAATAAATAAAAAGTATAAAATTCAGAACTCAAACAGATAGATTGAATGCAGATTAGATGCAACTAATAAGAGGAATAGTGAAGAGGAAGACTGGACAGCAGAAAATATCCAGACTGAATCTTCAAATATTAAAAAGATAAAAAATGATGAAAAAATGTAAGAGAATTATGAGACAAGATAAAAATATGTATCATAGGTGAAATTAGAGTCCTAGGAGAGCATAGAGAGAATAGGGCATACGTGATATTTGAATAGTAATGGGAAAGCATTTTCCAAAACTGATGAAAGATATCAAGCCACAGATTCAAGATCCTCCATGAACACCAAGCAGGATAAAGTCCAATAAAATCACATCTAAGCACATAATAGTAAAACTGCTGAAAAGCAAAGACAAACAGAAGATCTCAGAGGAGCAAAGGAAAAGATACATCAGCAACAATAGTGTTTACAGCTGGCTTTGAATAGAACTGATGAAAGCTAAAAGACAATAGAATGACAACATCAAAGTATTAAAAAAAACCTGCCAACATATTAGTAATTTTTCATCACCTTGGGTAGGCAAATATTCCTTAAACAGAATACAAAAAGCATATCCATAAAGAAAAGATTGATAAATAGTATCAAACTAAAAGTAAGAACTTCTTTTCATGAAATGATACCATTAAGAATGAATATGCATACCATATCACAGGAAAAGATATTTGCAATAAAGGTATCATATACAGGACTCATGTATAAAATAAAAAGAACTCCTGCAAGAAAGACAGATAACCCAATTTTTAAAATGGGCTAAAAACTTCAATGGGCACTTTACAAAAGAGGATGTCTAAATGGCCAACAAACATATGAAAATGTGCTCAACATTATTAGTCACTATGAACTGCAAATTAAGACCAAAATAAGATACCACTAGACACCCATCAGAATCAGGAAAACACCAAATGTTGGTTAGGATGATAAGCAACTGGAACTCTCGTATACTGCAAATGGGAGGAAAATTGGTACAATCACTTTGGATGATGTTTGGCATTATTACCTAAAGAAAAATATATGCCTATCATATGATTTGGAAATTACATTCCTAATAAAATGCATGCACATGTGTACCAAGAGACAAGAATATTCACAACATCGTTATTTATGATAGCTCCAAAACTAGAAACACTCATCACTATTAGAACCACATCTGGCAATTATTGTGCACTCAGTGAATCTAAGTTTTATTACTATTCTTTTTAGCCTGTGAAAGTCTTTCCATATTTTGTAGATTCCAAAAAATCTGCCCAGCTGAGAACCAAAAACATCTACTCAGAAATATCTAATTAAATATAATTGCCTAAATATAAATTTATTAAATATAAGAAATGCCTGAATAAAATAATTATTACCGCAAGGATTGTTAAAAATTTATGGTAGATTTAATCACTGAGTTTTTTTTCTTCAAAGTACCAGAATTCTAACATTAGGCATAAATTAGATTCAACTTTATTTTTAAGAGGCATAAAGATTCTTCTCCCTATTGAACTGCAGAAATAAGTTTTTCAAATAAATATCTTGCAAAGAGAAGAAAAGTTTTTTGTTTGTTATTTCACTATGAATCACCAATTAACATCTTCTGTTTCACAGACAAAAGTTGGAAAAAATAACTTGAACTTATCAGGTTCACAAAACTATCATAAGTCTCCTTCAGCAGTTGTGAGCCCAACTGAATGGTTTCTGCATAGATCTTAGAGCCTTGCTTTTTCAAAGCCTCTCATGCTCCCTTTCTAAATAACGGATGAAAAAGATTTAATAGATGCAATCTTAATCCTAAGAAGCACTGGTTTAAAAAATGTATACACACACAAGGCAAACTGGAACTTAGTATAATGTGATTGGTTAAAATTCTTACATATTCTTACTGAAAATGGGGAAAAAAGGATCCACAGTTAGTGGCAAAGGAACTAGTCATAATCTAAATGATTGATTTAGGAGCTCTTTTCCCTATCCTTCCATTACATTTTATATATGTGTCCGTAACAAGAGATACTTAATTGTAATGAATGGTTTGTATTTATGTTTCCTCACTCAAATGGCAGAGATGATGTCTTTTCATTAGTATGTCCAATTCCTAGTTGAGTGCCTGGCATCTAGTAGGAACTTAAGATATGTCATATAGATGAAAGCTAAAGGAAGCTATAAATACATTAGGGAGAACTGTGAATTCCAAGCCAAGATCTCAGATTTGTAAATCACAGGGCAAGACAAAATTTTGTAGGACTTGATATCCCCTGGATGACCTAATAGAAATCAAATCCTAAAACTGTAAAGTCAAAAAACACACCAGTTGGATGATGTCTACCTTAAGATGATCCAGTAATCTGTTTCAACCCTGGAACAGGCTTGCTCATATTTACCATAATGTACTCTTCTGCTTACTTTTTAACAGTATTTCCTTGTAAAATAACTTTTATTCTTTTCTTTCTAGTGGAATAAAAAAATAAATTTACTCTCAAATATCTAGACAAAGAGGTAAATACTTAAAATGATAAATTTACCATCATTGTTTTCCAGACTAGAAATATCTTCATTAAAATGCTTCCTTAAAATTTGCTCCCATGTGCCCAACATCTTAAGCAAGAAAAATCCAAAGGAATCCTCTGATATGTCTATCAGAACTTAAGTTTGGATTGTGTTTATTATCAATAAACCTTAAACAACTCTTAGTCACCTTAGTTATTTTCCTGGTATTTTGTTAAGTAAGCATGGGGATATTATCATTCCAATTTTACTGATGGAGGAATCAGAAGGCATAAAGCCCTCCTGCCTTACCTCTGCAGTCATAAATGTGGTAGAAATTACAGTCCAACTTGTTTCTCTCAGGTGTTGCCTTTGTGGCTCTATTAGCAATTCAGCAATTCTATTTTCTTTTCCAAAGCTTCTTTTCATAGAGTTCTAATTATACATTTCACTTCTGTATATGTTCCACATTTATGGCTTCTTTTCCTTCCAAAGATTTTCACTCCATTTTTTCCCAACTACTTCATTGCCTAGGGTGATTGAGAAGAATATTCTGCTTAAACAGAAAGTTATCATAGAACCACTATATGCATAACCAATTTTTTAAAAAGTTATTGTATTAGAACAAAAAATTTACTTATATTACTACTCAGATTTTCAAAGAAAATAACTTCTCTATTTCCTGCAACCTATCCTATCCTAATTAATCTCCACTCCAACAGGGAGCAGCCTGAAGGCAAGGGTGGGATTTTGGGAAGTAACCATGTGTGATCCAGAGGAGTCTCTGGGTTTAAATCTCATGTCCTCTGCACCAGAAGGGAGCATCCTAGGTAGCAATGCGTTTGAAGAAATTTGATTAACAGGGCTGTCAACTACCAACTAGGTTAATAACCTTCATTTTGGAATTGTTGATCTGAAGCCATTTTCTTTTTTTTCTGGCAGAGATTAGAGAGTAGAACCAATAGTCTTCTAAGGTCACTCTTGCTTCCTGAGAACAAACTCATATCCTCTGATTAGAGGTCTTTTCTTTTTGGAGGCTGAGAGAAAAAAACACATAACCTGTTTAACCAAAAGTAAGTTTGGAACGCACTCCTATTTTAATGCACTCAAAAATATTTTCTTATGCAACAAGAGAATACTTCCATTGTTCAGCCCCTGCTTCTGCACAAGTATCTGTAACAGGGAAAGTCTATATTGAGCTGCTGCATTTTTTAATCTCATAACTGATTCCTGCCCCAGGAGTCAAAGGCTGATGAAAGGTCAACAAAAATAGAAACTAATAATCTGTTTTAGATTGAGTCTATCAGAGCTCTCCACAAGACAACATGACAATAGTAAAGAATGGAATGGTTATGTCTAGAGTCCACTGCTACTTGTTTAGAATGTAGACCTGAGAAACCCAGATGTGTTGTTTATTGAAAATAAATCTAGTATAATTTTAGATGGAATGTCTATTAAATTAATAGGTTGCCACTTGGTTAGAGTAAAGAAATGCATTTTAAATGCTGTTATAAACTACATTCTGGATTCAACCATATTGGACCACCCCTGTGGGGCCGATTTAAGGCAAACAAAATGACTAGTTAATATGTCGCCATAGGAAGTGTTATTGATCTTTTCAGGCAAGGATTTCTGGAGGTAAGGTCTTCTTCAAGCACCAGCACCATCACTGAAATTAGTGGGAGCCTCTTCTAAAGAGCAACTAAAATTTGGTTTCTTCTCTACAGCTGGCCCCCTCCTGTGACAGCGGCTGACAACACGGGCAGACAGCCTTGGATATCTGGCTATTCCCGCAACAACTTTAGCAAGAATGAGAAAAGCAAGGCATGAGTCCTATTTTAGAATTATCCTCAGCTCTAAGCAGTAGCATCAGAAAATTACCCTCACTATAAACTGAAGATGGTTTGAGAAGTCAGAAAACCATTGACAATTGATTAAATTGTTTTCTCCTCTCATATTTGCTTGCACTTTTCCATTTTTTTGGCAGATGGAACAATATAACAACAATTCTATATGCCAATAAAGCAGCTTCAATAATCAACATTTTACCAATTAAGTTTTGGTTTTTTCTAGCGTATTTCAAAGCATATTATAGATACCATATGACTTCATGCATAGACCCAAAGAAGTTATTTCCTCCACACATACACTACTGTACCATAAACTATAACAAATAGGGCTTGAAAAAAAAATAACCAAAATACCATCATTATAGCTAGCAAAAATTACAATTATTCCCTAATGCCACATGAAAATATCCATGTCCAATGTACCTGTTTGACCTAAATCTCTCTCTTAAATTTGATTTGTTCTTATTAGGATCCAAACAAGTATCTTACACAGCACTAGCTAAAATATAATTTAATCCTCTTTTTTTAGCTATAACATCTCGTCCTCCTTTTTTCTTTGCTATTCCTTTGATGAAAAGATTGGATTATCTGTCCTGTAGAATTATTCACATTCTGTATTTGTCTGTATGCATCCTGTCCTGAACACACCATGTATATTTTTATGAAAAAAGTTTAATTTAATTATAAATGTAATTATCAAGAGAACTGAATTAAAGTCCTGGTTTTGTCCCTAAATAATTGGGAAACTTCAAAAAATTTTAAGTCTCTTAGAGACTATTTGCTCTATAGGATTTTCTAATGACTCATCTAAGAGCAACTGAAAGTGACATTTTAGCATTCTTCATATATCAGTATTTTATTAACTTTACTTTCACTTAAGAGTATAAGTGACTGGGACTTCTCTGGTGGCACAGTGGTTAAGAATCCGCCTGCCAATGCAGGGGACACAGGTTTGAGCCCTGGTCTGGGAAGATCCCACATGCCACGGAGCAACTAAGCCCGTGCACCACAACCACTGAAGCCCACGCGCCTAGAGCCCGTGCTCTGCAACAAGACAAGCCACCGCAATGAGAAGCTGGTGCACCGTAACAAAGAGGAGCCCCCGCTCGCCGCAACTAGAGAAAGCCCGCACGTAGCAACGAAGACCCAATGCAGCCAAAAAAAAAAAAAAAAAAAAAAGAGTACAAGTGCTTGACCAGAAATTAAACTAATTCTATCAGTTCTTTTAAGATTAAGGAGGAAAAAAATCAGTATGTCTTTCAAAGATGAAACCTTTTAATATTTTGATATATTTCCTTTCAATCTCATATATTTTATAGTAAATGTCTATATGCATATTCTATACAGTGGTTCTTATACATATGTAGTTCCATAATATGACTTTTATTTCACATAACATTAAATAGGATTGACTTTTCTATAATTATTGACTATAAATTTATAGAATTTAACTGAATGAAACTATATTTTCATTTAGGGAAACAATCTGGAATATGATATATTTCTTTCTGATTTAAAGCAAGTATGACTAGACTTTTATGTAACTGCAAATGGACGTGTGGCATCATTAAGAAATGTTACTGTTATATTAAGAAATAAAAGTTAGTTATCCATGGGATTAATATACTTTATCTGTCTTGGAATCTCTCAAGCATTTATCATCCCTCACGCCGAAATTTTTTGTGGTTATTATTTATTATCTACCTTTAATTTTCAAAGCCTAATCCTCTTAAAAATATCCCAAATGAATAAACAGAGCTAATTACATAAAACACTTTGTCTTAATGTCACTTTACCTAGTCAGTGAAGGTCAAACACAAAAGTCTAGTCATATTTGCGTTAAATGAGAAAGAAGTATATCCTAAAATTCCAATTGTTTCCCATTCCATGAGTCAACACACAAGTTTCATTTAATCATATTTTATAAATATCATGGGAGAAAACACATTTCAAAATATACCCTTTCAGCATAGTATATGGGAAGCTTTGCAATTTTCACACAAACTATAAATAAAAGGTCAGGAGACTAATATTTAAGGGTTGGTATTTTGAAGTGGGAGATCCCCAAAGAGGAACATGGACTGATAAGTCTAGGACCGTGGATCAAAAAAACTTCTTCTAGGACTACTGCCATCAAGGCAGGTACGAAAAACTGGAGTACAGCGTGGGTATAATAGAATGATGTCCAAGGGCAGTTCATGAATGAACTGGGCATATCATCAACCCACTCTGAGGCTTTGAATATGCAGTTGTTTTCAAAGCAACTTAATTTAAGAAACAGAAGCCAAAAAGATCAAAGTAACTTGAGATTGAAAGTCATATCAAAACTTGATCCATGAAAAGATCAACTGGTTCCTGACTGTCCTTCTTAAAAAGTTCATAACTTTGAAAATGAACCTCCACTGTCAGAGTAACTGCCTGGATCTAAAGAAATATCTCAACTCTTGGGGCTTCCCTGGTGGTGCAGTGGTTGGGAGTCCGCCTGCCAATGTGGGGGACACAGGTTTGATCCCTCGTCCAGGAGGATCCCACATGCTGTGGAGTGGCTGAGCCCGTGTACCACAACTGCTGAGCCTGAGCTCTGGGGCCCGTGAGCCACAACTACTGAGCCTGCGTGCCACAACTACTGAAGCCTGTGTGCCTGGAGCCTGTGCTCCACAATGGGGGAGGCGACCGCAGTGAGGGGTCCCCACACCACGGTGAGGAGTGGCCCCCGCTCTCCATGGCTGGGGAAAGCCCGCGTGCAGCAACGGAGACCCAATGAAGCCACAAACAAACAAATAAACAAACAAATAAATAAATACTATAAAAAAATCTCAACTCTTAACTGAAACATTAACAGAAAGTGTTCAATAAAGTTTTATTTGCAATGAAATTCCAAACTCATACATTACTTCTGGTTTGGCATTGGCAAATTCCAGTTCATAATACCTTAATGTTTTCAGATAAAGACAGCAGTTGGAGAAGTTAAAGAACAGAGAATTAGACAGGGCCAACAATGGCTTTTAAGAATAGATTACTGCAACTCGAATTTTTTCACGTTTCTTCATTGGCTTCCTTGATACTTTCCCCTCCTGTGTATGGCAAAAGTCTGGTTTTGTGAGTCCCTGAATTCAGCCTTTTCTCTTTTTTTTTTTTTTAATTGATTAATTAATTAATTTATTTTTGGCTGCGTTGGGTCTTCGTTGCTGTGCGCAGGCTTCTCACTGCAGTGGCTTCACTTGTTGCGGAGCACGGGCTCTAGGCACGCAGGCTTCAGTAGTTCCGGCTCACGGGCTTCAGTAGTTGTGGCTCGCAGGCTTCAGTAGTTGTGGCTCACTGGCTTCAGTAGTTGTGGCTCGCAGGCTCTAGAGCGCAGGCTCAGTAGTTGTGGCACACGAGCTTAGTTGCTCCGCGGCATGTGGGATCTTCCCAGACCAGGGCTCGAACCCGTGTCCCCTGCATTAGCAGGCAGATTCTTAACCACTGCACCACCAGGGAAGCCCCTTCAGCCTTTTTTCTTAAAGTGATCTCTCAGTCTGAGATATTGAATGTTACTGGCAAGTTCTATTACTTTACGTCATGTTGGCTAGAAGAATGTGGTTACAAAGCAGTCCTCAGCCAAGGACCTTACGGACAAGAGAACTTGGAACACCAAGCTTCACAATACAAAGGGAGCTCAAAGAAATGAGTTCTACTCACAGCCAAATATGACAGAACTGTGACACGCTAGCAGCTCTACTTCACAAATCAAAATAGGTCATGTCCTGAATTTGATGAAAAAAACCCAAGCATCTCCAGAAATTGAGTCCAAATAGTTTAGCTCATAACCAAAGAGTGAATATTTTATACTCACAAAAATACGATTGTTAGATAGAAAGTGAGAACACAACAGCCCAGCAAAATAGTATTCATCAACCTAGAACTCCCATGAGCCTCCCTGGAGGTCCTGCCCTGCAGCTCCACCACTGTCTCCAGGCCCATATAAAAAAACTCCTGAGACAAGTCAGACTGCCTGGGACCCTTAGGCAGTGACAACACCAACAGAATTTGTACTAAATTGGGTGGAGGCCAATCACTGCTAATCATAACTCTCAAGCAGAGGGAGAGAGGCAAGTACTCAATCCCAGCTAAAACCACCTACCTTTTCTAGTTCTTTTATTCCTGTCCTCTGTTTTCTCAGCCTGGTATATCCCACTATCGTCCTTCATCTCAGCCCCTTTCACTGCAGCCTTTGGAATCCTAATCCCTGTCTAGTCAACCTCCTACATCCTCATCTTATCATAGGAGTCTCTCTACCTCCAGGCCCTAAGGGAATCCTGGTCCTCCTCTGAGGACAGCCCTTCCCCTGCAGCCCTCCCTCCAAAACAGATATAAGATTCTCTGCCCACACATGTCTCCAAACATGAGCATTTTCCCCGCTTCCTGAGGCCTCTGCCGTGGGATCATACTCTCTGCTATGCTTCATTGCCCTTTTATTTATTTTCTTAAAAATTAGTTTATTTATTTATTTTTTGGTCACATCTCTCAGCTTGTAGGATCTCAGTTCCCCAACCGGGGCTTGAACCCAGGCCACAACAGTGAAAGCCTAGACTTCTAACCCCTAGGCCATCAGGGAACTTCCTTCATCACCCTTTTAGATCAGCCTTTTACACACTTTCCCTTGTTCAGTGGGAACTTTGGGGCTTGGTTTCACCCTTCTTCTCCACCCCAGTGTCTGCATAATGCTAGAGATGATGTTATCCATGGAGAATAGAATTAAAAAAAAGATAAACTTCTTTAGTGATATTATAAGACTGTGAGGCTCCTCAGGAATTTATAATTTAATCAATAAAATTAACATTATAGTTTGTATATAACAAAATTCATTTAAAATATGTAAATATTTATACAGGAATGTCAAAAAATTCTCACTGGTTCCTACTCAATAAGTGAAACACATTTTAATTTGCTTCAAATTAATTAATGTAAGAAATGGTATGTCAGCACATTTAGTGAAATTTAAGACCCCTGCTTGTCGAGGGGTCTGCATACATATTAAAATAAAGATTAAATTTAACTTCTGCTAAAAAAAACTTTGCTTTCATGACCTGATGTTTACAGTCTTACATATTAAGTCTTACATATCCTCACCATACCTTCTCGTTAGCATTAATTTTTTAAGTTCTAGAGACATGGGGGAAATAATTTTGAGGTGGATTTATAGAAATATTATCATTGTTATGTCCCCATTAACTTAGTTTTTTTTCCCCACAATGGATATCACTTTCCTTTCCCTCAATCCTGAATGCTCATTTAAAAAATAATGCAATTAAAAACCAAGGTAAAAATAAAAATCACAAAGAATCCACTCTTCTCTTCAGATAAGCATTCTTTCATAAATAGCTGTATGGGATTAGAGGCTACATAATTTTTTTTTTTTTTTTACCATGAATAGTAAATTTACTGCTTCCATAAGAAATAGTTACCTCATGTGTAACCCTCCATACTTTTATGGTATACAAACATATTCTAGATATATAGCATGCTATGGAGGTTGTGTGTATCTGGGAACAAAGTTTAGGGGGCCATCTGTTTTTATAATAATGTGATCTTATTATATACAATTCTATATATTAAGATTTTCATACTGAACAGTATTATGAAAATCTCTCCAAGTCACCTGGCATAAAGGAGAAAATACAATGATTTTGAATATAATTCTATGAGGCCTTGGACAACTTTTTAAAAATTCTGTGTGTTTTAGTTTCCTTACCTGTAGCATTATTACCACCTACTTCATCAGGTTGTTGTAAGGATCACATGACTGCCTAGCTCAGGGGAAATGCGTCATAGGAGCCTAATTTCTTTCTTTCAATGGCTGCGTAATACCTGATACGGGTGTGCCGTAAATACTTAGGCATTCACTCCCTGAGGGGCACTCACTTTGTTTTCGGTCTTTGACTAGTACAGTGTACAATAAACATAAGCATATACATACCTAATAAACATATATATACCTAATCTAGGAGTGACTTTATTCCCATGGAATATATTCCTAAAAGTATTATTAATTTCAATGGCTAATACCACATTTCTTTTCAAAATGGCTGAAACAAAACAAACAAACAAAAATGGCTGAAACAATGACCATTTCCATATGTATGAGAGTACCCTTCTCCCCAAATTTCTTCAACAGCGGGTATTTTCACTCTCAGCTTTTGCTAATCTGATGGTTTTGAAAGGCTGTGTCATTGTTACTTTATTTCCCTAACTCCTAGCAAGGTTGAGCATAAATTCACGTTTATTGGCCACTTGGAATTGCTTTCTCCAAATCTCATTTCCCCATTTTTCTTTTTGGTCATTTATGTTTTTCTCCATTAGTGAGCACTTTTGTATAGTTTAGATCTTCTCTATCATGTATATCAAATAATTTCCCCTAGGTTATTATTTCCTTTTTTAAAGTAAAGTTTTTATTGAAGCACAACATTCATTTCTTTCTCGTTTACATTTAATCTTTTGTAAATGGATTAAATTTTAAAATGTGTGTCTTCTCCTTTACAGCTTCATGGCCGTGTCTTGGTTAATCAACAACTTGAGGGATATTTGTGTGTATATAAAACCTATTATTTCTTCTTTCTTTTCTTTAGTCAACCTGGAAGTTATCTGATATACTTTTTCCCAGGTGAGTAGGTTGTTGGGTTGGCACCGTTTTAAAAATAACCCATTTTTTCCCTTTCAACTGAAATATCATTTTTGTTATACATCAAATACCTGCGTGTACTGGGATCTATTTTTGAGCTCTATAATCTGTTCTCTGACTTGTCTCTTTCTAAGCCCAAACCAAAGCCAATAAGGAGGTCATGATATGCTTCAATCATATGAAGCAAGTCATTCTTTACTAGTCTTCTTATTTACATTTATAATTCCAATAACCTTTAAGATCACTTTATCCACCCCCCATCTTATTCACATTTAAATTAGAATTGTATTACATTTGCTTAATTTGGGGAGATTTCATGTTTTTATGATATTAAATCTTTCTATCTAAAAACAGATATTGTTTAATGTCTTTGTATAAAATTTTTCAGATGATCCATTATTATCTTTTTCTCTTTTATAACTTGTTGCTAGTACAGAAAAAAGTAATTTATTTTTATCTCTCTACCTTAGGGCAAATTCAACTTTAGTATTTCAATGTAATTCTAAACCTTCCTCACTGTTCCAGCTGTCCTCGTTCTCACCAGACATCCTTATTTCCTACTTCATTAAAAAAACTGAAGTTGGGCTTCCCTGGTGGCGCAGTGGTTGAGCATCTGCCTGCCAATGCAGGGGACACGGGTTCGAGCCCTGGTCTGGGAAGATCCCACATGCCACGGAGCAACTAAGCCCGTGAGCCACAACTACTGAGCCTGCGCGTCTGGAGCCTGTGCTCCGCAACAAGAGAGGCCGCGACAGTGAGAGGCCCGCGCACCGCAATGAAGAGTGGCCCCTGCTCGCCACAGCTGGAGAAAGCCCTCGCACAGAAACGAAGACCCAACACAGCCAAAAATAAATAAATAAATAAATAAATTTATTTAAAAAAAAAAAAACTGAAGTTATCAGCTTTCCAGACTCCTCTGTGCACAATCACCTATGTTCATACCCATTCTTAATATCTTTCCTCCATTTTTTAAAAAAATTTTATTTATTATTATTATTATTTTTGCTGCATTGGGTCTTCATTGCTGTGGGTGGGCTTTCTCTAGTTGCTGTGAGCGGGGGCTACTCTTCGTTGTGGTGTGTGGGCTTCTCATTGCTGTGGCTTCTCTTGTTGTGGAGCATGGGCTCTAGGTGCACGGGCTTCAGTAGTTGTGGCTCGTGGGCTCTAGAGCGTACACTCACTAGTTGTGGCACGTGGGCTTAGTTGCTCCGAGGCATCTAAGAATTGTGGGATCTTCCCAGACTAGGGATCGAACCCATGTCCCCTGCATTGGCAGGCGGATTCTTAACCACTGGGCCACCAGGGAAGTCCCATTTCCTCCGTTTTTGAAGGATGAAATTTGTTCCCTCCTCTTCAAATCCAGGCTTTATATTGACTCCAATTCTTTCAACTTCCTTGAGGACCCTGCTCCATTAGTTATGCCCCCTTCTCTCCTGCATCTTCCACCTCTGCTTCTTATTTCTTTTCTTCAGTCTGTGTACTCTCTTAAATTCCCCTTTTCTGTTGTAGAGAGGCTACTTTAATTCTCTTGGCCAGATTGTACAGCCATTTAGCCATTTCCAACCATCAGAAATATATTATTCTGATTGTTAGCTTTTCTCCTATGCTCTCTTAACTTAGGCTAAAGCTATGGCTCTATCAGCTTAGATTGAGAAGAAAGGGCAAGGGTCTGGCTTCCAGCACCTCCAAGTCCTCTCTCTCGCTCTTCTGGGGCAAAGTGCAGAAGGAGGGGAGAGAAAAATGTCTCCTTCCTTGACTGGGGAAAACTGCAGTTCTGTGTGTTGGGTGTCCCTGCTTCTGTGGCCAACACCGAATGGCCATCAGTGTTCTCTGGGAAGCACATGTTCAAATGCTGGCTTTCTCTTCTACTGCATGCATGCTTGCCATCTGGTTCTATAAGAATGAAGTCACTAGCCACTGCAGTCACTGACCTTCAACACACCCTGAAAAGAGTTCAGGGTGGAGAACCGGGATGAGGCACTCTGTGTTCTGGGAAAAACTGGCAGAACAGGCCTTCAGATAAACATTTTCAGGAGAAAATTTTATGAACCCAATTTTTTGTATCTTCTCATGCCTAGAAAAGCACGAAATCATTAACTAAGATATCTGTGCCTTGTGACTTACAGCAACCTTCTACCGAGATGTGTGCTTGATTGCATGTACCCCCTTCACTAAAATCATATGTATACTGACTTCCCCCCTACTTTCTTAGAGCAGTTCCTCAGAGCTATCTGAGAGGCTGTCTCCTGGGCTATAGTCCTCAGTAAGCCTCAAATAAAACTGAACTCATAGCTCTCACATTATGCTTTTTTTTTTTTCCAGTCGACACACGGACTCTTAAGTAAGGCTTGGAAAAGCATCTCTCTACTGCATAGTTTCTTCACGGGGGAGATCTGCCTACAGGCATACATCTCTTCTCCATGGAATTTGCTTTGGCCAGTGGAACACAAGAAAATGTGACTTTTGGGTTTTGTGTGCATGATACAGGTCATACTTCTATTGTAAAGCAAAACCGAGCCCTATACTGTAAACAAGATGCACTCCAGAGGCAATGCAATTCAGTCAAGATAAAACTAAAAGGATGAACAAATACAAACAAAAAGAAAGTATGGGCAGTGATTTTGATATCAGTGAGTACAGAATTGAAATCAAAAAGCAATTTTAAAAGACTTTTTTTTTTTAATGCTAAGGGTAAGTATTCACAAGGAATATAAGATATGAATACCTATATACCAAATAACTTAGCAGTAACTTTCATGAAGTAAAAACCTATAGACTATACAAGGAGAAACAGAAATGCACTACAAATAGGACACTTTAATTTACTTTCCAATCCAAAATATATCAAATAGTCAAAAAAAAAGATATGAAAAGATGGAAATAATCACAAAAACAAAAGGGATTATAAAGCTACTTCGCACAACTCTATGAAAAATAAATAAATAAATGGATAATTTTCCAGGAAAAAGTAATCTACCAAAACTTACCCCAGCAGATTTAGGAATTCTACTGAGCTTGATTTCCACTGAAATTGATAAATTAGGTTGTAGTAGCCTGAGCATAGTAAACAGTATCAAGGTTAAACATTGTAAGAGAATACTAAAGTTGTATATTGGAACTGAGGGAAATCCTAAAGAAGTGGTTGCAAACTAGTTTAATTGTTGTTATATGTATTGCAAATATCTACTCCATCCCCCCAAAAAGTACCATTATCTAGTCTAACAGAGGAATCTTTAGAGAGTAGGTAATTCTAATGCTATTTAAACTGCCCCAGATCTCAGAAAAATGCAAACTTCCCAATTATTTTATAAATTACAACATTGATACTAAAACCTGATAGACTGCAAAAAGATGATGAATTATACTTATGAATATCATTTCAAAAAGACAAAATATTAATAAACAGCACTTTAAGAGAATAATTTGTCATAATCAAATTAGGTTCCTCCCTACCTCCTGTACAAGAATGTCAGAATAGTTCAATAGTACAAAATTTAGTCATGTATTTTAGCATATTAATAAATCCATGGAAAAAATTATGTTTATATATATAGTCATAGAAAAGGAAGTTGACAAAAATCAAATCTACCCTTGATTTAAAAAAAAACACACTCAAAATAAGAGTGGATGAAAACTTCATTTATATGATTATACATATTATATCTCAGCCCTAAGGCTAACATATTTCCTAATGGAGAAACACTGAAGATATTCCTCCTAAAGTCAGGAACTAGACAAAGATGCCCACAATGATCACTACTACTTCACACTAATTAATTGCCTAATACTTCCAAAACCATAGAAAATTAAAGGTACAAAAATTGGAAAAAAATTTAAATTATCTCCATATTTGCAGATGGTATGATTGTACACCTGAAAAATCCAGAGAGAGCAAACGAAAATGACTACTAAAGAGAATTCATCAAGGTAGTAAGATATAAAATGGTTAATATACAGAAGTTAATCAATCAATTAAAATAACAATGACAGAAATAATGGGATAAGTAGACCCTCTTTCAATAACAACAAAAGACAAAATACTCAGGACTTAAGAAATATCCAGAACCTAAAGGAGAATCTTTCTAATACAAAGAATATAAAAGTTAACTTGGGAGGATATGGAGATAAAAGAACTCTTGCGCACTGTTGGTGGGAATGTAAACTGGTACAGCCGTTATGGAAAACAGTATGGAGGTTCATCAAAAGCTTAAAAATAGAACTACCATATGGTCCAGCAATCCCACTCCTGGACATACATCTGGAGAAAACCATAATTCAAAAAGTTAACATGCACCCCAACGTTCATTGCAGCACTATTTATAAAAGCCAGGACACAGAAACAAGCGAAATGTCCATCGACAGAGGAGTAGATAAAGATGTGGTATATACATACAATGGAATATTACTCAGCCATAAAAAAGAATGAAATGTCATTTGCAGCAACATGGATGGACCTAGAGATTATCATACTAAGTGAAGTAAGTCAGACAGAGAAAGACAAATATATGATATCACTTACATGTGGACTCTAAAAAAATGCTACAAATGAACTTATTTACAAAACAGAAACAGACTCACAGTCTTCGAAAACAAATTTATCATTACCAAAGGGGAAAGGCAGAGGGGGAGGGATAAATTAGGAGTTTGGGATTAACATATACATGCTACTATATATAAAATAATCAACAAGGACCTACTGTATAGCACAGGGAACTCTACTCAATAGTCTGTTATAACCTAAATGGGAAAAGAATCTGAAAAAGAATAGATATATGTATATGTATAACTGAATCACTTTGCTGTACACCTGAAACTAACACAACATTGTAAATCAACTATACTCCAATATAAAATAAAAATTAAAAAAAAAAACAACTTAAAAATAAAACTACCATATGATCCAGCAATTCCACTTCTGGGTATTTTTCTGAAGGAAACAAAAACACTAACTTGAAAAGATACCCCCATGTTTATTGCAGCATTATTCACAAGAGCCAAGATATGGAAGAAGCCTAAGTGTCCGTTGATGGATGAATGGACAAAGCTGATGTTGAATAAATATTCATATTTTTATTTTTACTTATAATAATTCAGCCATAAAAATAAGGAAATCCTGCCATTTGAACATTGAGAGCATTATGCTGAGTGAAATAACTTGGAGGAAGACAAATATTGTATGATCTTACTTATATGTGGAACCAAAAAAAAAAAAAAAAAACACAAAAAAACCCTGAACTCATAGATACAGAGGATAGATTGGTGGTTGCCAGAGGTAGGCGGTGAGGTGGGCAAAATGCGTGAAGGGGGTCAAAAAGTACAAACTTCAGTAATAAAGTAAGTAAGTCCTGGGAATGTGATGTACAGCACGGTGACTATAATTAATACTGTATTGTATATTTGAAAGTAAGAAAGTAGATCTTAAAAGTTCTTATCACTAGAAAAAAAAAGTGTAACTCTATGGTGATGGATGTTAACTAGATTTATTGTGACGTCATTTCACAATACATACATATATTGAATCATTATGTTGTACACCTGAAACTAATAACTAAATGTTACATTTCAATTATATTGCAATAAAAAAATTTCAAGTTAACTTGGATTAATGTAAAGAGGTACTGTGTTCTTTAATGGGAAGACTTAATATCATAAAGCAGTGTGTCATTTTTATAAACTATCAAGGAACAAACATAATAAGAATACAGATTATTTTCTGGAGCTAGATAAACCAATTTTAAAGTGCACCGGGAAAAAAAAGAAAAGTGAACAAAGAAGAACAGCCTGGAAAATTCTGATAAAGAGCAATAAGGGTACTACCCCTACCAGATATGTAAACATACTATAATGCATCAATAATTAAAAGTGTAGGATTGGCTCATGAAAAGACTAATCAAACAGAATAGAAAGTCCAGAGATAGACTTGAATACCTATGGGAATTTAGTGCACAATGAAGACTGCATGTCAAATCAAACAGTAAAGATAGACTTTTCTTTTTTTAAAGATAGACTTTTTAATAAATAGTGTTGGGAAAACTGGGTAGCAATTTGGAAAAAAATAAAGCAGATTCCATACTGATGCAATGTATCAAGTTAAACAAATAGGTCCAAATGGATCAAAGTTTAAATGTAAAAAAAAAATGAAATTATATAAGTATTAGAAAACAACATAGGTGGTTTTTATTATAACCTTGGGAAAGTATTTTATCATAACCATTTAACTATGACTCAAATTTTGGAAAGGCTAACAGTTAAAAGTAAACACAAATAAACACTTGTGCATGTCAGAAATACACCATTAGCAGAGTTAAAACAAATATAACAAAATAGGACAGACATTTGCAACTCATAGGACATACTGAATGCTTACATTCTCAACAGACATCAAAAACTTTTAGGAATAGAGAAAAAAAAGGCCAACTTTTTAGAAAAGTAAGCAAAAGGTATGAACGGAAAGGTCACAGAAATAAAACCAATAGCATAGCCACTAAACATATGAGATGGTGCTAACTTCACCAGTAAAAATGCAGATTAATATTACCTTGAGCTATAATTCCTCAACTATCAGATTGGCAAAATCCAAAAGTCTTATAACACACTGTTGGAGAGGCTATGGGGAAATGGACACTTTCAAACATTGCTGGAAGGTGTAGAAAATGGAATAACCATCAGGAAGGAATTTCTGGAATTATCTACCAAAATTTCAGATGAATTTACTCTTGATGTAATGATCTAATTTCCAGGAATCTCATACATATGTGTGTGTGTGTGTGTGTGTGTGTGTGTGTATATATATACACACGCACATATGTATATATATACACATATATGTATACATATATACATATATGTATATATACATATATGTGTATATATATACACATATATGTATATATATACAGGCAGATATAGATATCATATATAACATACATACATACACGTATATACATGTGCGTGCCTATCTATATATCTGTGCTAATTTGAAATGACAGTTGTGCTAGGTTATCCTTTGCAGAATTGTTTGTAAAAGCAAAAGACTAGAACAGAGCATCCAGCAGTAGGAGACTGGCTGAATAAATCATGGTATATAAAAAACTGCATCCAGACAATCCTGCAGCCTGTGGTCCAAAAACCACAGTTACAGAAAGACAGAGAAGATGAAAAGGCAGAGGGCTATGTACCAGATGAAGGAACAAGAAAAAACCCCAGAAAAACAACTAAATGAAGTGGAGATAGGCAACCTTCCAGAAAAAGAATTCAGAATAATGATAGTGAAGATGATCCAGGACCTCGGAATAAGAATGGAGGCAAAGATTGAGAAGATGCAAGAAATGATTAACAAAGACCTAGAAGAATTAAAGAACAAACAAACAGAGATGACCAATACAATAACTGAAATGAAAACTACACTAGAAGGAATCAATAGCAGAATAACTGAGGCAGAAGAACGGATAAGTGACCTGGAAGACAGAATGGTGGAATTCACTGCTGCAGAACAGACTAAAGAAAAAAGAATGAAAAGAAATGAAGACAGCCTAAGAGACCTCTGGGACAACATTAAACGCAACAACATTCGCATTATAGGGGTCCCAGAAGGAGAAGAGAGAGAGAAAGGACCAGAGAAAATATTTGAAGAGATTATAGTCGAAAACTTCCCTAACATGGGAAAGGAAATAGCCACCCAAGTCCAGGAAGCGCAGAGAGTCCCATACAGAATAAACCCAAGGAGAAACACGCCGAGACACATAGTAATCAAAGTGGCAAAAATTAAAGACAAAGAAAAATTACTGAAAGCAGCAAGGGAAAAACGACAAATAACATACAAGGGAACTCCCATAAGGTTAACAGCTGATTTCTCAGCAGAAACTCTGCAAGCCAGAAGGGAGTGGCATGATATACTTAAAGTGATGAAAGGGAAGAACCTACAACCAAGATTACTCTACCCGGCAAGGATCTCATTCAGATTCGATGGAGAAATCAAAAGCTTTACAGACAAGCAAAAGCTAAGAGAATTCAGCACCACCAAACCAGCTCTACAACAAATGCTAAAGGAACTTCTCTAAGTGGGAAACACAAGAGAAGAAAAGGACCTACAAAAACAAACCCAAAACAATTAAGAAAATGGTCATAGGAACATACATATCGATAATTACCTTAAATGTGAATGGATTAAATGCCCCAACCAAAAGACATAGACTGGCTGAATGGATACAAAAACAAGACCCATATATATGCTGTCTACAAGAGACCCACTTCAGACCTAGGGACACATACAGACTGAAAGTGAGGGGATGGAAAAAGATATTCCATGCAAATGGAAATCAAAAGAAAGCTGGAGTAGCTATACTCATATCAGATAAAATAGACTTTAAAATAAAGAATGTTTCAAGAGACAAGGAAGGACACTACATAATGATCCAGGGATCAATCCAAGAAGAAGATATAACAATTATAAATATATATGCACCCAACATAGGAGCACCTCAATACATAAGGCAACTGCTAACAGCTATAAAAGAGGAAATCGACAGTAACACAATAATAGTGGGGGACTTTAACACCTCACTTACACCAATGGACAGATCATCCAAAATGAAAAGAAATAAGGAAACACAAGCTTTAAATGACACAATAGACCAGATAGATTTAATTGATATATATAGGACATTCCATCCAAAAACGGCAGATTACACGTTCTTCTCAAGTGCGCACGGAACATTCTCCAGGATAGATCACATCTTGGGTCACAAATCAAGCCTCAGTAAATTTAAGAAAATTGAAATCATATCAAGCATCTTTTCTGACCACAACGCTATGAGATTAGAAATGAATTACAGGGAAAAAAACGTAAAAAAGACAAACACATGGAGGCTAAACAATACGTTACTAAATAACCAAGAGATCACTGAAGAAATCAAACAGGAAATAAAAAAATACCTAGAGACAAATGACAATGAAAACACGACGACCCAAAACCTATGGGATGCAGCAAAAGCGGTTCTAAGAGGGAAGTTTGTAGCTATACAAGCCTACCTCAAGAAACAAGAAAAATCTCAAGTAAACAATCTAACCTTACACCTAAAGAAACTAGAGAAAGAAGAACAAACAAAACCCAAAGTTAGCAGAAGGAAAGAAATCATAAAGATCAGAGCAGAAATAAATGAAATAGAAACAAAGAAAACAATAGCAAAGATCAATAAAACTAAAAGTTGGTTCTTTGAGAAGATAAACAAAATTGATAAGCCATTAGCCAGACTCATCAAGAAAAAGAGGGAGAGGACTCAAATCAATAAAATCAGAAACGAAAAAGGAGAAGTTACAACAGACACCGCAGAAATACAAAACATCCTAAGAGACTACTACAAGCAACTTTATGCCAATAAAATGGACAACCTGGAAGAAATGGACAAATTCTTAGAAAGGTATAAACTTCCAAGACTGAATAAGGAAGAAACAGAAAATATCAACAGACCAATCACAAGTAATGAAATTGAAACTGTGATTAAAAATCTTCCAACAAACAAAAGTCCAGGACCAGATGGCTTCACAGGTGAATTCTATCAAACATTTAGAGAAGAGCTAACACCCATCCTTCTCAAACTCTTCCAAAAAATTGCAGAAGAAGGAACACTCCCAAACTCATTCTATGAGGCCACCATCACCCTGATACCAAAACCAGACAAAGACACTACAAAAAAAGAAAATTACAGACCAATATCACTGATGAATATAGATGCAAAAATCCTCAACAAAATACTAGCAAACAGAATCCAACAACACATTAAAAGGATCATACACCACGATCAAGTGGGATTTATCCCAGGGATGCAAGGATTCTTCAATATACGCAAATCAATCAATGTGATACACCATATTAACAAACTGAAGAATAAAAACCATATGATCATCTCAATAGATGCAGAAAAAGCTTTTGACAAAATTCAACACCCATTTCTGATAAAAACTCTCCAGAAAGTGGGCATAGAGGGAACCTACCTCAACATAATAAAGGCCATATATGACAAACCCACAGCAAACATCATTCTCAATGGTGAAAAACTGAAAGCATTTCCTCTAAGATCAGGAACGAGACAAGGATGTCCACTCTCACCACTATTATTCAACATAGTTCTGGAAGTCCTAGCCACGGCAATCAGAGAAGAAAAAGAAATAAAAGGAATACAAATTGGAAAAGAAGAAGTAAAACTGTCACTGTTTGCGGATGACATGATACTATACATAGAGAATCCTAAAACTGCCACCAGAAAACTGCTAGAGCTAATTAATGAATATGGTAAAGTTGCAGGTTACAAAATTAATGCACAGAAATCTCTTGCATTCCTATACACTAATGATGAAAAATCTGAAAGAGAAATTATGGAAACACTCCCATTTACCATTGCAACAAAAAGAATAAAATACCTAGGAATAAACCTACCTAAGGAGACAAAAGACCTGTATGCAGAAAACTATAAGACACTGATGAAAGAAATTAAAGATGATACCAACAGATGGAGAGATATACCATGTTCTTGGATTGGAAGAATCAACATTTTGAAAATGAGTATACTACCCAAAGCAATCTACAGATTCAATGCAATCCCTATCAAATTACCAATGGCATTTTTTACAGAGCTAGAACAAATCATCTTAAAATTTGTATGGAGACACAAAAGACCCCGAATAGCCAAAGCAGTCTTGAGGCAAAAAAATGGAGCTGGAGGAATCAGACTCCCTGACTTCAGACTATACTACAAAGCTACAGTAATCAAGACAATATGGTACTGGCACAAAAACAGAAACATAGATCAATGGAACAAGATAGAAAGCCCAGAGATTAACCCACGCACCTATGGTCAACTAATCTATGACAAAGGAGGCAAAGATATACAATGGAGAAAAGACAGTCTCTTCAATAAGTGGTGCTGGGAAAACTGGACAGCCACATGTAAAAGAATGAAATTAGAATACTCCCTAACACCATACACAAAAATAAACTCAAAATGGATTAGAGACCTAAATATAAGACTGGACACTATAAAACTCTTAGAGGAAAACATAGGAAGAACACTCTTTGACATAAATCACAGCAAGATCTTTTTTGATCCACCTCCTAGAGTAATGGAAATAAAAACAAAAATAAACAAGTGGGACCTAATGAAACTACAAAGCTTTTGCACAGCAAAGGAAACCATAAACAAGACAAAAAGACAACCCTCAGAATGGGAGAAAATATTTGCAAATGAAGCAACTGACAAAGGATTAATCTCCAAAATATATAAACAGCTCATTCAGCTCAATATCAAAGAAACAAACACCCCAATCCAAAAATGGGCAGAAGACCTAAATAGACATTTCTCCAAAGAAGACATACAGACGGCCACGAAGCACATGAAAAGATGCTCAACATCACTAATTATTAGAGAAATGCAAATCAAAACTACAATGAGGTATCACCTCACTCCTGTTAGAATGGGCATCATCAGAAAATCTACAAACAACAAATGCTGGAGAGGGTGTGGAGAAAAGGGAACCCTCTTGCACTGTTGGTGGGAATGTAAATTGATACAGCCACTATGGAGAACAATATGGAGGTTCCTTAAAAAACTAAAAATAGAATTACCATATGACCCAGCAATCCCACTACTGGGCATATACCCAGAGAAAACCATAATTCAAAAGGACACATGCACCCGAATGTTCATTGCAGCACTATTTACAATAGCCAGGTCATGGAAGCAACCTAAATGCCCATCAACAGACGAATGGATAAAGAAGTTGTGGTACATATATACAATGGAATATTACTCAGCCATAAAAAGGAACGAAATTGAGTCATTTGTTGAGACGTGGATGGATCTAGAGACTGTCATACAGAGTGAAGTAAGTCAGAAAGAGAAAAACAAATATCGTATATTAATGCATGTATGTGGAACCTAGAAAAATGGTACAGATGAGCCAGTTTGCAGGGCAGAAGTTGAGACACAGATGTAGAGAATGGACATATGGACACCAAGGGGGGAAAACTGCGGTGAGGTGGGGATGGTGGTGTGCTGAATTGGGCGATTGGGATTGACATGTATACACTGATGTGTATAAAACTGATGCCTAATAAGAACCTGCAGTATAAAAAAACAAACAAAACAACTAATACTAAACTTTCATTGGGTTATTTGTATGGAAATATGTTAATATAAATGTTTCAGACATTACATGAAATTTCTAAAAATGTTATATTTGTATTTGTATGGAAATATGTTAATATAAATGTTTCAGACATTACATGAAATTTCTAAAAATCTTATATTTGTATTTGTATGGAAATATGTATGGAAATATGTTAATATAAATGTTTCAGACATTACAGGAAACTTCTAAAAATCTTATATGTTCTGGTATAAGGTTATAAGTAATAATCCTAGTTATTACTTGAAAATGTATATCTCAGAAATAACTAATTTTCTTGTCAACTGCATTATTATGAACCTTCATCAAATCTTTAACCATGGTCATTTTTAAGTCTTCTGTCATTTACAGACAGTTCTGGGTGTACTCTGATGATTTTGCAAGTATGTTCCTATAAAAGGGTTTCATCTTCAAGAAATTCATGGAAAAGACTCTGACAAGTACAGGTTTCTGGTAACTGACTGTACTGCTGAACTGAATGAATAAGCATTTTCAGAACTCTAATGAAAAACTGATGAACTCATAAAAGTGCTAACAAAAGATCAAGATGAAAAAAAAAATTAATTACATGGGACTGAGTGAACTGATGAGGATGAGTATAATTTTTGTGACTTTCTGTCTGAATTAAAAAAAAAAAAAAATCCCACAAGGACTCAGAGGCAAAGAATATACAAATCAATTTTCACTGCAAAGTAAAGGAGCTGTTACAGTGGAGGATTACTGGACTGAATGTCAATATTATGACATAGTATGAGTGTGTTTCATGTTTGGTAATTGCAATCATTGTTGCTTTTGTTGTGGTCATCCATGTACAATGCTTGGTGTCAGTCTATTTATCTCTTGTAAAAATAAAATACAGTGTGTGTGTGTGGAAAAAATAATAATAATAATAATAATAATAAAAAAAAAAAAAAAAAAAAAAAAAAAAAAAAACTGCATCCACAAGAAAGATTAAGGAAGAGCTCTATTAACTACTGACTTGGAGACATCTCTAGAATAAATTTTCATGTTAAAAAAAGCAACGAATAAAAGAGTGTATATTTTAGGCTATCTTTTTTGTAAGAATACATTCATATTTTCTTGTTTCTGCATAAAGAAATACTGAAAGGACAAAAAAATAAACTAATAAAAATTGTAATCTATAGTAGCTAGAGGAAAAAGGGTGAAAAGGCACAAGCAGGAATGAGACTTCTATAAATTCTTTTTTTTAAAATTGATTTTCTTTTTGTAAAAAATTTATTTATTTAATTTATTTATTTTTGGCTGAGTTTGGGTCTTTGTTGCTGCACGTGGGCTTCCTCTAGTTGTGGCGAGTGGGGGCTACTCTTCCTTGCGGTGCGCGGGCTTCTCATTGCGGTGGCTTCTCTTGTTGTGGAGCCAGGGCTCTAGACGCGCGGGCTTCAGTAGTTGTGGCGTGTGGGCTCAGTAGTTGTGTCTCGCAGGCTCTAGAGGGAGGAAAGCCCTATAAATTCTTTTTATGTATTTTGAAATTTGAATCAAAAAATTAAAACTGATAAAAATATAAGGCTTTCTTAAAATCTGGTGCCGGACTTCCCTGGTGGTGCAGTGGTTAAGAATCTGCCTGCCAACGCAGGGAACATGGGTTCAAGCCCTGGTCCAGGAAGATCCCACATGCTGTGGAGCAACTAAGCCCATGTGCCACAACTACTGAGCCTGCACTCTAGAGCCCACGAGCCACAACTACTGAGCCCATGTGCCACAACTACTGAAGCCCACGCGCCTAGAGCCCACGCTCAGCAACAAGAGAAGCCACTGCAATGAGAAGCCCGCACACCGCAATGAAGACCCAATGCAGCCAAAAATAAACAAATACATTTATTTAAAAAAAACGAATCTGGTGCCAACTTTTAGAGCAAAGATATCTGGGTAAACTTTAGCAAAGTAACAGTTTTAGATGATTGCATGAGGAAATTACCAATCTTTACTTCCAATTTGCCAAACTTTTATTAGGGTATTTTACTTTTTAGTGGAAGGTGAGAACTTAAAAAACTTGACGAAATCAAATTTTAATGAAATCCTTTATGTCAGGTACTGAGGATACAATAAGAATACAAGTTCTTGCTCTCAAGGAGTTCAGACTTATAGGGGAGACCAAAAATAAGCATATGATTGATTATACAGCATAAGAGCACCAAGAGCTAACATGCTTAACTACCTTCTTTGCTAAGGCAGTCTTCCTAGCAGAGACGAGAGACAAGCCAGACTCTGAAGGATGACTAGGAGCTTGAAGGGGATCCCGGGAAGAGGGGGTGTTTCAAGCACAGGCAACAGCAAGTGCCACCATCAGTGCTGCTTTCCTATTCTTACAGGATAAATTTCAAGTTCATTAGCATCAAAGCAACCTTTTACAACCTGGCTCTTGCCTATCTTTCCATCCTCATATTCTACTACCCTGGAGGCCTGGACATGTGTAGGTGTGGTAGGAATTAGAAGGAAATTGTGGTCAGAGGCATTTATTGGCATATGAGATGTCTCACGTAGGGTGGCCCCTGGAGTTGTGGATGTCAGGAGCTCTGAAGGAGTTGCGGAAGCTGAGCTAATCAACAGGAGATAGCAGGAGTCTGGGGTAGAGAGAAAAACTGTGACCCAGGGGGACTACACTCAATAAATATTGCAGAGCAAGGCCTATGTGAATGTAACTTCAATTACCGAGTAAGTACTGTGTTCCAAATGCTGTCCTCAGAGAGATCTTTTAAATGCATAAGTAGTGTTACCCCTTGCTTAAAGTCATTGCTTCTCATTGCATTTAAAATGAAAACTCCTTCATCTGAACTTCGCATTCAGGTCCCACAAATTCTGTCCCCAGCCTACATCTCTAACCACACTCTGCCTCTCACAAAGCCCTCTGCACTCCCCTCTGTCTGCAATGCCCTCTCCATCCTTTGCTCCATTGCCTAAATCCTACCTATCCCGTTGTTCTCACTTTAAATGTCACCTCCTAAGGCCTTGCCTCCTGACCACCTCTCCAACATCTAAATTATACCTCTAATTAAACCTTTGTTACAACACCCTATATTTTCTTTCGTATTAGATTTTGTAATTATGTATATATATTCGACTTTCTTGCCTCATGAAACTACAAGCTTCACGACAGAAGGAACTGTTTTGTTCAGTACTTAGAAAAATGCCTGGCACATGGTAATCAGCAAAGATTTGTGAAAAGAATAAGTTTAATCTCCATAGCCTTGCAAAAATGATCCCTCTTTTTCAGATGTGGAAATTGAGGCTCAGAAATGTTGGGTGATCTATCCAACATCTCAAAATATGGGTCCAAATCCAAATCTCATGATTCTAAATGCTGTATTGTCTCCCAAATGAAGAAGGGCTTCTCATGAAAATAAGAAAGGTCTGGAAGTGGCCTAGGTGGCTAAAGTGGATGACAACCTCTCTCCCGGCTCTGGTTTATGAGATTATGGTACGGACCAAGAGCAGGCCCTGTTTGAGGGGGTTGAAAATGAATAAGGTCCAAAATAAAGACGCGATGGAATATTCTGTGAGTAGGTTGAGGGAAGTGGGTTTGCAAAGGAATAGGGCTTTCCGAGGATCCTGTGGAATCGACTTAAGAGACTGGACGGCAGTGAGAAAATGAGCAAGGAAAGAGGGGGAGACTTCCAAGCAGCCACGGAGATCAGAGAATGAATGGATGGTTGACTGAATGCCGTGAATACTTTGGGAAGTATCTGGGGACTCTGGAAATAAGCAGCTTGGACAGTTAGAGGGGCTGAACTCTCAGGAGTACCAGGAAGTACTCAGCCAGTGTGAGGCTACAGTACTGACTACATTCCTTCTCCCCAGAGAGACTTCTCCACTAATATGGCCTGTCTGCCCCTCATCAAGTTCTGGCATAACCCCTGGTTCCTCTGGAGACTCCTGCTTCACTGCTGTTAGCTGAGCTATATCCTGCTGCAAGGGGCAGGGGCAAGAAAATAAATCTCAATCAGTAGTGGAAGTAGAAAAAGTGACTACACAAGAAGGCCAGGGATAGGTTTTTCAGGAGAAAAGTTAAAATTTGCAAGTTTCTGGGGCATGTTTAACACCACATCCTACGCTCTTAGAAGTGGGTGTAAATGTGGGTATAGTCCTAGACCACTCGAGAATGTGTCAGGTCTAAAAGGAACAGAAAGGAATGTTTTTAAAAATCACCAAAGCTCCTGACTTCATACATATTCCACTGTAGTTAAAAAATCTATATATTTATGTTATATTCGGAGATGGATAAAAAGTAATATTAGGTTTATTGTGTCGATCACTAAAAAGCAAAATATCTAATATTAGGAGTTGTTAAGAAAAACTCTACCTTAAAACTGGAATCCAAATAATCCAAAACAGATATCCTATGAGGTGTGTAGAAATAGGCGAAGGCTCCTGAAAGGCAGCAGCAGCTGGCTCCCAACCACCCTTTGCCTAGAGACAGTTGCTAGGCAATACTAGATTTGCTCACAAATGCACTTTTTACCCGAGGATAAGTATTATGATAACACACACACTGCCTCCCAATCAATTTTTCTGCTCCTGTTTCATTAAAGGCAAGGGACTCTGGTAAACGTTATTGATGATGGCTAATAGTCTCCTGGACACTGAATTGTGCTGGGCTCTTTCCTGGACAAAAACATTATTTTTGCCTTCTAGGTCTAGGGGGATTTAGAAAAGCCTGAAAACCACATATTTCATTTGTTCTCAATTTCTTTGAGTCTGAGTGTAAATGCTGTCCAGGGAGCAGAAAGATGGAATAATGGATCTGAGACTCATTTTCTTTCAAGTTCTTTTGTTGACTCATAAAAAAACTAATACTGCCACTCAATTTAAACTCACTTTAAAAATATTTAGTAGAGAGAGAATCTGAAATATGTAAAGAAAACAAAGATGTGATCATTCTCGAATTTTAAGGTTTTACCTTTGTCTTGTATTGATGCTAGTGAAGTGCTCAGTAACACAACAATAAAAGGTGAAAGGATGATAGGCCTTGTTCTGAATGGTGCTCTTTCTACAGCATCTGCCAAATCATTTATTGGATGTATTCCCATCACCTGCACTCAACACTTCTAAAACAAACATATCTTTTCCTCAAAGCAGTTATGCTTCTAATATTCTCATTTTTGCTAAAAGCACCATCACATTTCTGGTCCTTCAGACTTAAAATCTTGGAGCTATAATTGCCTCCTCCCCATGTATTCTTCATGTCTAATGACCAAATCTTGCTTCTTATTCCTTTTGCTTTCTCTTCTACTGAGCCATCCTGTCTATTAATGATTTCCTTTATCACTTTATTCCATTTTCCTCCACAAATATGTATATATATTCTCTATTCCTCACAGTTAAAGCTAACATTTTTTAGTCTATAATTAAGAGGAACCAATCTTAGCCCTTCAACTGTCCAACAAGCCTCTGCTCTAGTCACCCCATGCCTTCCTCAAAGTTCCTGAAACTTAGGAGACATGATCCCTGCTTTCCTCTGTCCCTCTCCAAACGTTTACCACTGCCTGTAAGTCTATTTTACCTGGAATACTCTTAATGCTTTTATCTCTAATCATTCCCCAATTTAGTTATCCCATAAAACTATTCTAAATTCCCATTTCTTCCATAAAGCTTTCCTCAATTCTCCACATTCATACTGATAGAATGCCCTCACTAGTAACTTCCTTTAAAAAAAATTTTTTTTAAATTGAAGCATAGTTGATTTACAATGTTGTGTTAGTTTCTGGTGTATAGCAAAATGATTCAATTATATATATATATATATTTACATTCTTTTTCATATTCTCTTCCATTATGGTTTATCACAGGATATTGAATATAGTTCCCTGTGCTATACAGTAGGACCTTGTTGTTTATCCATCCTATATATAATAGTTTACATCTGCTAACCCCAAACTCCCACCCCCGACCTTGGCAACCACATGTTCTCTACGCCTGTGATTCTGTTTCTGTTTCGTAGATAAGTTCATTTGTCTCATATTTTAGATTCTACATATACTCACTAGCAACTTTCAAGTCAGTCAGTTGGCATCTCCATATATTCTGGAATGTTATCAGTCAAGAATCTTAACTCTTATTATGAGTTGATACTTACATAGTGCTTATTCTGTATCAAGCACTAATCTAAATACTTTACATATAATAAATTCAATTATTCACATCAACTTTATGAAGTAGAAATTATTATAATTCCTATTTTTGAATGAGGAAATTGGGGCACAGAGAGGCTATCTAATCTGCCCACTTAGTAAGTGGCAGAGTTGGGAATCAAACCCAGACACAATGGTTCCATAGTCCATATGCTCTAAACCACTAATCCTTACGCTAGGTTCCTTCTAGTTCAAAAATTCCTACACATTATCTAGATCTACCTCATAATTTGACCAAAGAGAAACCAAGGAGGAGAGATATTCAGTTACAAAAAGTTACACAAAGCAGCGTTTTTCAAAATTTAATGTGAATCACCTGGGGGTCTTTAAAATGCAGATTCTAATTCCGTAGATATAGGATGAAGACTGAGATTCTACATTTTTAACAAGTCCCCACGTGTTACTGATTTGACTGGTCCATGTAACCTCACACTGAGTGACAAGAACAAAGAGAAATGCAAGCTGAGACTGGAACTCAGTTTTGACCTATTCCATCCACTGTTATCCCAAACATTATGCTAATAGGTAAGGAGGGAGAAAAATGTACCTGAGAGAATTTACTGGGAAAAATTTTACTTCATTTTGAATCACCTTCTTGCAATCATGAATAGCAAATAAATTTTATGATGCTTTTTTTCACATATATTTTAATTTTGTAGTAGTATAAAAAGCATTGAGCTTGTCCAAGATTTATCATCCATAAGTTCATTATTCACTTCTCTACACCCCATTAATTTATTGCTCTGGGTAGTGACTTGGGGATATGGGATTGAAGGAGGAAAGAGTATGTGGTAGGAAAGCAGGCTTTCCAAGACCCCAAAAAACTGGAGTCAGGATACCACTCATGAATATTTGGGCATTCATTCTGTTTTTTCCTCTGAATGAGCTTGCCACTGAGTTAGACTAGAAAACCAGAGTACCAGATGTCAATTTTTTTTTCCAATAGGGGCATCTATTTCCTAAGGGCTTCCTAAATAGTAATATATGTCCCTGGTATGAAAAGTACAAGACAAAATTAAGCTTCCCAGATCTGGAAGGACTTACCTTGTGCAGCTAGTGTTAACAATGGTAAATCCCTCTTTTGGGGGCTCTGGTGGCCAAGGGAAGCTGCAATGAGAAATGCCGGGAAATGTGGCCATTAAGACTTGCATTAAGTCTGTGTGACCTTGGCCAAATACACAAATACATCAGAAACTTGAGGACGGTGAGTGTGTATGTTCTCTTTCTAGCCATCTATCATCTATTGAAACCCATAAAGTGAAAAAAAAAGGGAGCATGCCAATTCTTTTGATGTCTTTTATATATATTATGTCCATCATTTAAGTAAAAACTACCTACTTTCCCCCTCTTTTTCCTACCACTCTTACCCTCCCCAAATCTGTGATTCTGTGTGTCAAAATTTGTTTGCTTTGTCTTTCCTTACCTAAAGTTCTAATTCTGTAACTTATTCTAATGTACCCTTAAACAATTCTGTATCCAGGAGCTTTTCCTGTATATCTAAAGTAATAACATTAACCACCAACTGAAGATTTTGTTGTTGTTGTTGTTAGGGAAGGACATAAAATAGAACATATACTCCTTACATTTATTTTAGATATATTTAGAATGCCAGATAAAACAGCTCTTTTTTTTTTTTTTTTTTTTTTTTTTTTTAAAGGATTTTCTTATTTATTTATTTATTTATTTTATTTTTGGCTGTGTTGGGTCTTCGGTTCGTGCGAGGGCTTTCTCCAGTTGCGGCAAGCGGGGGCCACTCTTCATCGCGGTGCGGGGACCGCTCTTCATCGCGGTGCGCGGGCCTTTCTCTATCGCGGCCCCTCCCGTCGCGGGGCACAGGCTCCAGACGCGCAGGCTCAGCAATTGTGGCTCACGGGCCCAGCTGCTCCGTGGCATGTGGGATCTTCCCAGACCAGGGCTCGAACCCGTGTCCCCTGCATTAGCAGGCAGACTCTCAACCACTGCGCCACCAGGGAAGCCCTAAAACAGCTCTTTGAGAGCTGAAAAATAAACCTTGTAGATTTCTCTCATACATGAGAACTAAGGCATTATTCAAGGATAAGCTTTTTTTAAAGGACACTATTAAGATGCTTTCAGATCACTGTAGTAGTTTATACATATTTACACAACATGACTTCTTGTTAATAAAATTTTAACTATAGAATGATACTTTCCAGTATACAATGTACCCTCATTTTTCATACATTACTTCTGGAGCACTTAATAAACCTGAATTCTTAAAGACATTATTGTTTTAAAAAAGATTTTAAGGGTCATCAAAGGTATCTCATATCATATATTTTACAGAGCTTTAAGTAATCCATTGAAAATCAATAGTTTTGAGACCTGCCATGTTGTTTTATTAATTTGCTTCCTGCTTCCAAAATATAATTAAGTGTATTGGGGAAGGGAGATTTATTTTGTTTCCCTAACAGTATTACACTAATTAATTTATAGAAAGGCATTTTGCCCCATGAACTTTTTTTTTTTTAATTGAGGTACGGTTGATTTACAATACTATATTAGTTTCAGGTGTACAACATAACTGATTCAAAATTTTTATAGATTATACTCCATTTATATTTATTATAAAATATTGGCTATATTTCCTGTGCTGTACAATATATCCCTGTAGCTTATTTAGTTTGTGCTTCTTAATTCCCTACCCCTACCTTGCTCCTTCTCTCTTCCCTCTCCCCACTGGGAACCACTAGCTTGTTCTTTATATCTGTGAGTCTGTTTCTTTTTGTTATATTCTCTAGTTTGTTTTATTTTTCAGATTCCATATTAAGTGATAACATACAGTATTGGTCTTTCTCTGTCTGACTTATTTCACTAAGCATAATACCCTCTGGTTCCATCCATGTTGTTGCAAGTCCCATGAACTTTTATTTTAGTAGAAATTGCCTTTAGGGTGCCATGTCAGTCACCATGATCTATGTGTGACAGATTTCTCAACATACATCCCAAAAGAGTGGTAGAAAAAGAGAAAGCGCTCACAGATAACTCATTATTCCAGCATTGATTTCTGCATTGATTAGAGTGGCTAATTTCTTGGCTCACCCCATTTAAGTCAGGTCCTTATTTGTCCTTTGTAGAAAGCTGTTTTAAAGAGCACAAGAGAATCTAAAACCATTTCATTAGGGTGACATTGGAGACAAAAAAAATCCTATGAATTATGTAGAGGACATCATTTCACTGACTGAGATGGGCTTCATGCAGTCAACCCACTTCAGTAAGTCTTGTAATCATGAGCTATCTGCTTTTGGCAATGCTATAGAGTCATATACTCCAAACTTAGGAGCATATAAATTTGAAAGAATTAAGACATTTTCTGAAAATGTATTTGAATTAAATGTGGAAGAGTTGAGGTGAAGAAAGAATTTAAAAGCTAATGATATTATCTCTTGATAACCCTTATGAAAGCACAAGACTGATTTTATCACATATGGAATAAGCAGACTTCACACTCAAATACCAAGCTTTGCCAGAAAAAGAAACAAAGAAAAAAATCACACATAAAGTATTACAAGTAAAGTAAAGCTATATAAAAGGAAAGTTAAGGGATTTCCCTGACGGTCCAGTGGTTAAGACTCCACGCTTCCACTGCAGGGGGCATGGGTTCGATCCCTGGTCGGGGAACTAAGATCCTGTATGCCGTGGGGTGTGGCCAAAAAAAAACCAGTTAATATAATCTAACAGAATTAGAGTGCTAGGGAACAAGGATGATCTGACAATGAAAATCAAGAAACAATGATTGAACTATTAATAATTTTAAGTATATGATTAAAAAGATTGATGAGAAATGAGGAAAATTGAGATAAGATTCAAGCAGACTTTTAAAATGAGATTAAGATATGCAGTAATTAAAAGATTCAAATTGTCATACACAGATATTTCCTGGATATTCTATATTTTGTGTAAGAAAAGTGATCATAGCAAGAATAAAGCCTCAGCATGATTGAGTCAATAAATTTTTCCATATTAATGCAAAATAATATGAAATAGCAATACAACTAGTAATAAGCATTTCTAAGAAATAAAAGCTACATCAAACTGTAAAAAACCGGGGGAATTCCCTGGCGGTCCAGTGGTTAGGGCTCTGCACTTCCACTGCGGTGGGCCTGGGTTCCATCCCTGCTTGGGCAACTAAGATCCCGCAAACCAAACCAAACCAAACAAAACAAAACAAGAACCCACAACTGTAAAAAGCTGAACATTATAATGAGAATGATATTTAGAATCATGTTACATGCAAAATTTAATTAATTTGGATTACAGAATAGTGTGATTTGTATTGCTTCAATCACAAAAATAAAAGCAACTAAAAGTCTGCTCTAAAATAGAACTGATTAAACAAGCAAATAAGGGAAATTAGTCCAACTAGTGTGAGAAGATAAGATACACTGGTCCCATCAAGATCTTACTGCACCTTTTTTTTTTTTTAAATATTTATTTATTTATTTATTTATTTATTTGTGGCTGTGTTGGGTCTTCGTTTCTGTGCGAGGGCTTTCTCTAGTTGTGGCAAGCGGGGGCCACTCTTCATCGCGGTGCGCGGGCCTCTCACTATCGTGGCCTCTCTTGTTGCGGAGCACAGGCTCCAGATGCGCAGGCTCAGTAATTGTGGCTCACGGGCCTAGTTGCTCCGTGGCATGTGGGATCCTCCCAGACCAGGGCTCGAACCCGTGTCCCCTGCATTGGCAGGCGGATTCTCAACCACTGCGCCACCAGGGAAGCCCCTTTTTGATTTTTTAAATTTAAAAAAATTAAAAATTTTTCTTTAGTTTTTTTCTTTTTTTTAATTTATTTTTTATATTGGAGTATATTTGATTTATAATGTTGTGTTACTGCATCTTTAAAGAGGAACCAAGAGATGTGATCAGAAGTGTCAGACAAGGGAGAAAATGCTACATTAGATGAACAGCTTCAGGAATCCGATTAAGTCATCCTTTCTTCGTTTCTAGCCCACTTACAACATGATTTGAAGGTCGGTCTACACAAGGAGGGCACCAGCACACTTGTCTGTGAGTTCATTCCCACTCTGAATTCAAATGCAGCATTCATCAATGGCCCAGCCACTTTTTTTCAATAACAAACTCACCACTAGGTTGCAGTCTTACCTCAACAGCTCCTTTAAGAACAAACTACTATGTATAAAATAAATAAGTTACAAGGATATATTGTAAAACACAGGTAATATAGTCAATATTTTATAATAAATATAAATGGAATATAACCTTTAAAAGTTGTGAATCATTATGTTGTACACCTGAAACATATAATACTGTGTCAATTATACCTAAAAAAAAAAAATTTCCATTCACAAGCAGTTAGCCATTTAGTGGTTAAACACATAATACTTCTCTCTTGTGACAAGAGCTGATGCAAGCCACATTCAGTTTATCAATCAGTTCACTGGCTAATCTAGATTCCATGCAGATACACTGTTTTTCAAGAGCATCAAAACTCACAAATTGCCTGTCAAAATGTTCTCACTCATCAGCAGGCAGCCTCCTTAAGAGCTTTCTTCCATTACAAGAGCATAATTATGCAGCCAAAAAAAATCATTCCTTGGGTATTTTAAGCCTCTAGTTTCAACATAGGACAAATGGTTAAATAACAATATATAATTATCTTTCTCTTTGTTTCCATTGCTTGTATTGGGTCCTGAGACCTCCATGTAAGAGTCAGCCTTGCTGTGCTGACTCCTTTGAAAAGTCCACCTGTCTGTAACCATTGTCAGCACTTCCACTAGTAGTTTCTCAAACAAACTTCAGGAAATAATCATTCTTTAAACTATAAATGCAAGGAGAAATAAATATTACAGAAAATTTATCATATATCCTCTTTAAATAACTATTATAGGCCATAGTCCAGGTGAAAGAGCGATGAGTCCAGGAGCAGGCAGTGAGATATTGTGTGAATGAGTAAAGAATTGAGTACTTTATTATTGTTTAAATCCTCAATTACTACAAATAAACCCACTTGATCAGTATGAATCTGGAATTTAAATGCTAAATGATACAAATAGATATATGTCAAAGTGTGTTAAGAACCAGTTAAGGTTATTGGTTTGTTTGGGGAATAGATTAAGATATTGATAAACTTTAGGTAATGCCCTTGGTTCAGTAAGTTAGGGGTAACTACCAGAAGAATAAAAGTAGAATAAGTAACTTTCAAAACAGCAGAAGCACATTTGATTATCCAATAAATGGTAGGACAGGAGAAAAAGAAACAAAACTCAGGAAGAAAGCATGGTGTCTTTTACTAGCTTCCCTCAAAGAAGAGAGCCTGAATCAAGGTCTTGTATGCAGGCAGTTTACTTTGGAAAAGAATCCCAAGGAACAGGAATAAGGGACTGACAAGAGGGAAACTGAGAAGGAGGGCAAGTCTATTTAAGAGTGCATTACCAAGTTGATCAGCATGGGGCTCAATCCACTAGGGTCTTCGTAGGAGCCATGTAGAATGCACTTCAGAATTATATACCCAAGGGGTAGAAGAGAGGCACATTTATTCTCCAGCTCATATGCTTCATTGATCAAGGGTTACTCACAGTTTTTAACTCATCTGAAATTCTTGGTTTGCCCATGTCACAGTGGTGAGAGGTTCTTGCAGGTGTCCCAGGCAGTGGTGGTAGAGAAGGCCAAGAGTAGAAAGCAGGAGATCCATAGTACAGCTGAGACAGCATGCTGTCAGGTTATACCTGTATGCAGGTGGTGGCTTCAACAATGACTGAAGTAAAAAGATGGCAGCAATAATTGTAATGATAATCATTGCAAACGGGTTCAACTCATTAGGTTAAAGAAATGCAGTACTATGTTATTTAAACTTCAAAGGATACATACCAAAATATTAATATACTCTGCCTCCAAAGACGTGACACTATCTATATTTTCTGACTCTAATGCAGCAAAATTAGAATGGAAAAATATTCACAATATTCACAAGGTTGTCCTCCTCCTCCTTTTTTGGTTATAGCAAAGTATATTAATGGATGAGTCCTTCTGTTGAAAAAAACTAAATATACTCGATAAATAATTTTTGAAAATCTTCTTAAAATTAATGAAGAGCTGACAAGATTGTAAGAAATTACCAGGCAAAGCCTGAAGGGGACAGAGGAACATAAGGAGGTAAGCCAATACAGAGTCCTCTTTTGGCCTGAAGGTGTTTGCCAATCCCAGTAAATTTGAACTTTCATGTTGACAACTTCATTTGAATGAGAAGATCAGAAAAAAAAGAAGCTCAGTGTCAGACAAGGTGAGGAATCTAATAATAGACACTTCCCACAATGAGCTGGGATTTCAAAGACTTACACTCTGAGACTAAGGGTTAACTAGAAACAAACCAGCACATATGTGGTATTACAGTATACATTTCCATCATTGAGGTAGACCAAGGGACCTTAAGTCTCGAACTTGATTCAAGGTGGCGCTGTTATGGTGATATAATTAATGTTCCTAGGTATCTGGCAGAAGCCAATTCAAAACCTCTCTGGAAAAAATAACTTTATTCTAGATCTAAGAATTTTCTGTAATTTTTTTTTAAGTACAATGGCTACAAGGCAGCCAAAGATAACCAAGTTAATAAACAAAATACTACAAACAAGAACTGGGAAAAACAACAGACAAAAGAAACAGATCTGTAAACATTCAGATACCAGAATTATCAGCCAAAGACTATAAAACAACTATGCTTAAATAAATAAAAGACAAATTTGGGGGGAAAAGTCTGCAGGGAAGAAAAACCTATAAAACCAGATAGATCATATTCAAAAGGAAGAAAACAAAACCTCTAGCACTGAAAAATACAATGTCCCAAATTAAGAACTCAGTGGATAGGTTAAATAGTAGATAACAAACAGCTGAAGAGAGAATTGGTATCAGATAAGGAAGAATAAAATACGCAGAATGCAGCCCTGGGAGATAGAAAGATAGGATATATAAAAGAAAGGGTAACATATTTAAAGGATAGAATAGAAGGTCTAACATAATCAATTGGAGTCTCAGATGGAAAGAAGAGAGAGACCAATATTTTAAAATATAACTGAGAATATTACAGAAATTATGAAAGACACCATTCTATATATTCAAGAAACCCAAATAACCAACAGGCAAACTTATAGCTGACTTGTACAGCAACAATGGAAGCTAAAAGTAAGTAGAATGGTATCTCTGTTACACTGAAAAATAATAGTCAAACTAGATTCAGCAACAATATTTTTCAAGACTAAAGGCAAAGTAAAGTCATTTTGTGACAAAAATGAAAGCATTTATCACCAATATACTCATAGTAAAGAAAATTCTAAAGCATCTATAGAAGGATGAAGAATGAAGAAAATGATAAATATGTAGGTAAACCTATATAAACAATGAATGATATAAAACAATAGTAATAATGTCTTGCAAGGTTTAAAAATTATGTATTTTTCCTGTAATGGTGAACCTGGTAATTCCAATCAATGCACCCTCTGAGAACAACTAGAAAAGCCAGTATCAGAGAGCCTGTGAAGAATTACAGGGCCAAGCTCCAGGAAAAGAAAGAAACACAAATAGGAAGTCTGCTATTTGGAACATCTATTAATTTCTGAAGAATCAGCTAATAGGCTAAAAGCTGAAATGAACTTTTCATAGACTCATAGGGTTAGCAGCATAAAGACAAGTTCAACCAATTAAGTGGTAATATGGGGCTAGTAACACCCCCAGCTTCAGGTGGCATCCCCAAATGCTACACTCTAGGAGTAAGTGAACTAAAATAGAAGAGCCAGTTTCAAATCACCTTAATAACTGATTGAATTAAAATAATCTGAGATCACTAGTACCTCTGGACACTTGCCTGCAAGGGTAAATCCTCTTTGAAAGAAAAATAGCATCATTCCGACCCTCAAAATTTTCTACAATTTTTCATAGTCAATTCCAGCACTCAATCTCAAAAACCAGGCATACTAGAAAACATGCTAAAATAGTAAGAGAAATAATAGAAAAATAGAAAGAGATGCACAAGGATACAGATATTATCAGCTGTGGATACTTAAAATAACATTTAATATTTTCAAGGAACTACAAAAAAGATTTAGAATTTGACAGGGAACTAAAAACTATACAAAAGAGCTGAACAGAAATTCTAGAACTGAGAAGTACAATAACAAAGTAATGGATTGTTTTCAAGGCAGATTAGGCACAGCTTAAGAAAGCATTACCGAACTAGAATAAAGACCACAAGAAAATATCCAAACTGAAGGATGGAGAGAAAAAAGAATGAAAAGTAGAGAAAACAGTGTGAAAGACAGAAATTACAGTGGAATAGTTTGATATACATGTAATTGGAGTTCCAAAAAGAGAGGAGGGAGAAAATGGGACAGAAACAACATTTGAAGAGATGATGGCTGATAATTTTTCAAAAACAAGAACAAGCCACAGATTCAAAAGAATGATGAACTGAAAGCAGAATAAACATAAAGGAAACACGATAAGGCATATAATTGTAAAACTGCTAAAACAAGGGCAAAGAGAAAAAAAATCTTAAAAACAGACTACCCCCACACACACAGCAATACAATTCACAGCTGTCTTCACAACAGGAAAGAAAAAAAAAAAATCCAGAAGAGGGACTTCCCTGGCAGTCCAGTGGTTAAGACTCCGAGCTTCCACTGCAGAGGGTGTGGTTCGATCCCTGGTCAGGGAACTAAGATCCCACATGCCAAACGCCAAAAAAAAAAAAAGCCAGATTATTTTCCCCCCCTCTGGCTGGTCACAGAAGATGAAGTCAGAGATACAAAGCATAAGGAAGATTTGATTTGCTGTTTCTGAATTGAAGATGAAGAAGACTGCATGGCAAGGAATGTGGGCAGCCTCTAGGAGCTAAGAGTGGTTCTGGTTGATAGCAAGCAAGGAAATAGGACTTCAAGCCTACCATAGTAAGAAGAGAGGGCAGACAGCAGAAGCAAGAAGAACTACAATCCTGCAGCCTGTGGAACAAAAACCATGTTCACAGAAAGATAGACAAGATGAAAAGGCAGAGGGCTATGTATCAGATGAAGGAACAGGATAAAACCCCAGAAAAACAACAAAATGAAGTGGAGATAGGCAACCTTCCAGAAAAAGAATTCAGAATAATGATAGTGAAGATGATCCAGGACCTCGGAAAAAGAATGGAGGCAAAGATCAAGAAGATGCAAGAAATGTTTAAAAAAGACCTAGAAGAATTAAAGAACAACAAACAGAGATGAACAATACAATAACTGAAATGAAAAATATACTAGAAGGAATCAATAGCAGAATAACTCAGGCAGAAGAATGAATAAGTGACCTGGAAACAGAATGGTGGAATTCACTGCTGCGGAACAGAATAAAGAAAAAAGAATGAAAAGAAATGAAGACAGCCTAAGAGACCTCTGGGACAACATTAAACACAACAACATTCACATTATAGGGGTCCCAGAAGGAGATGAGAGAGAGACAGGACCTGAGAAAATATTTGAAGAGATTATAGTCGAAAACTTCCCTAACATGGGAAAGGAAATAGCCACCCAAGTCCAGGAAGCACAGAGTCCCATACAGGATAAACCCAAGGAGAAACACGCCGAGACATATAGTAATCAAATTGGCAAAAATTAAAGACAAAGAAAAATTATTGAAAACAGCAAGGGAAAAACAACAAATAACATACAAGGGAACTCCTGTAAGGTTAACAGCTGATTTCTCAGCAGAAACTCTACAAGCCAGAAAGGAGTGGCATGACATATTTAAAGTGATGAAAGGGAAGAACCTACAACCAAGATTACTCTACCCGGTAAGGATCTCATTCAGATTCAATAGAGAAATCAAAAGCTTTACGGACAAACAAAAGCTAAGAGACATCAGCACCACCAAACCAGCTCTACAACAAATGTTAAAGGAACTTCTCTAAGTGGGAAACACAAGAGAAGAAAAGGACCTACAAAAACAAACCCAAGGGCTTCCCTGGTGGTGCAGTGGTTGAGAATCTGCCTGCCAATGCAGGGCACACGGGTTCAAGCCCTGGTCTGGGAAGATCCCACATGCCGCGAAGCAACTGGGCCTGTGAGCCACAACTACTGAGCCTGAGCGTCTGGAGCCTCTGCTCCACAACAAGAGAGGCTGCGATAGTGAGAGGCCCGCGCACCGCGATGAAGAGCGGCCCCCACTCGCCGCAACTGGAGAAAGCCCTCACACAGAAACGAAGACCCAACACAGCCAAAAATAAAAATAATAAATAAATAATAAATAAAATTTTAAAAATTTTTAGGATTTAGATTTAGAATTTAGGATTTAGAGGATTCAAATTTTAGGATTTAGGATTTAGGATTTAGAGGATTCAAATCCATAAAATTAGAAATGAAAAAGGAGAAGTTACAACAGACACCACAGAAATATGAAGCATCCTAAGAGACTACTACAAGCAACTCTATGCCAATAAAGTGGACAACCTGGAAGAAATGGACAAATTCTTAGAAAGGTATAACCTCCCAAGACTGAACCAGGAAGAAATAGAAAATACATACAGACCAATCACGAGTAATGAAATTGAAACTGTGATTAAAAATCTTCCAACAAACAAAAGTCCAGGACCAGATGGCTTCACAGGTGAATTCTATCAAACATTTAGAGAATAGCTAACACCCATCCTTCTCAAACTCTTCCAAAAATTTGCAGAGGATGGAACACTCCAAAACTCATTCTATGAGGCCATCATCACCCTGATACCAAAATCAGACAAAGATACTACAAAAAAAGAAAATTACTGATCAATATCACTGATGAATATAGGTGCAAAAATCCTCAACAAAATACTAGCAAACAGAATCCAACAATACATTGAAAGGATCATACACCATGATCAAGTGGGATTTATCCCAGGGATGCAAGGATTCTTCAATATACACAAGTCAATCAATGTGATACACCATATTAACAAATTGAAGAATAAAAACCATATGATCATTTCAATAGATGCAGAAAAACCTTCTGACAAAATTCAACACCCATTTATGATAAAAACTCTCCAGAAAGTGGGCATAGAGGGAACCTACCTCAACATAATAAAGGCCATATATGACAAACCCACAGCAAACATCATTCTCAATGGTGAAAAACTGAAAGCATTTCCTCTAAGATCAGGAACAAGACAAGGATGTCCACTCTTGCCACTATCATTCAACATAGTTTTGGAAGTCCTAGCCATGGAAATCAGAGACAAAAAAGAAACAAAAGGAATACACATTGGAAAAGAAGAAGTAAAACTGTCACTGTTTGAAGATGACATGATACTATACATAGAGAATGCTAAAGATGCCACCAGAAAACTACTAGAGCTAATCAATGAATTTGGTAAAGTTGCAGGATACAAAATTAATGCACAGAAATCTCTTGCACTCCTATACAGTAATGATGAAAAATCTGGAAGAGAAATTAAGGAAACACCCCCATTTACCATTGCAACAAAAAGAATAAAATACCTAGGAATAAACCTACCTAGGGAGACCAAAGACCTGTATGCAGAAAACTATAAGACATTGATGAAAGAAATTAAAGATGATACAAACAGATGGAGAGAAATACCATGTTCTTGGATTGGAAGAATCAACATTGTGAGAATGACTCTACTACCCAAAGCAATCTACAGATTCAATGCAATCCCTATCAAATTACCAACGGCATTTTTTACGGAACTAGAACAAAAAATCTTAAAATTTGTATGGAGACACAAAAGACCCCGAATAGCCAAAGCAGTCTTGAGGGAAAACAACGGAGCTGGAGGAATCAGACTCCCTGACTTCAGACTATACTACAAAGCTACATTAATCAAGACAATATGGTACTGGCACAAAAACAGAAACATAGATCAATGGAACAGGATAGAAAGCCCAGAGATAAACCCATGCACCTGTGGTCAACTAATCTATGACAAAGGAGGCAAGGATATACAATGGAGAAAGGACAGTCTCTTCAGTAAGTGGTGCTGGGAAAACTGGACAGCTGCATGTAAAAGAATGAAATTAGAACACTCCCTAACACCATACATAAAAATAACCTCAAAATGGATTAGAGACCTAAATGTAAGACCGGACACTATAAAACTCTTAGAGGAAAACATAGGAAGAACACTCTGACATAAATCACAGCAAGATCTTTTTTGATCCACCTCCTAGAGTAATGGAAATAAAAACAAAAATAAATAAATGGGATCTAATGAAACTTAAAAGCTTTTGCACAGCAAAGGAAACCATAAACAAGACAAAAAGACAACCCTCAGAATGGGAGAAAATATTTGCAAACAAATCAACAGACAAAGGATTAATCTCCAAAGTATATAAACAGCTCATGCAGCTCAATATTAAAAAAACAAACAACCCAATTCAAAAACGAGCATAAGACCTAAATAGACATTTCTCCAAAGAAGACATACAGATGGCCAAGAAGCACATGAAAAGCTGCTCAACATCACTATTAGAGAAACGCAAATCAAAACTACAATGAGGTATCACCTCACACCAGTTAGAATGGGCATCATCAGGAAATCTACAAACAACAAATGCTGGAGAGGGTGTGGAGAAAAGGGAACCCTCTTGCACTGTTGGTGAGAATGTAAATTGATAACTGCCACTATGGAGAACAGTATGGAGGTTCCTTAAAAAACTAAAAATAGAATTGCCATATGACCCAGCAATCCCACTACTGGGCATGTACCCAGAGAAAACCATAATTCAAAAAGACACATGCACCCCAATGTGCATTGCAGCACTATTTACAATAGCCAGGTCATGGAAGCAACCTAAATGCCCATCGACAGATGAATGGATAAAGAAGATGTGGTACATATATACAATGGGATATTACTCAGCCATAAAAAGGAACAAAACTGGGTCATTTGTAGAGACGTGGATGAATCTATAGACTGTCATACAGAGTGAAGTAAGTCAGAAAGAGAAAAACAAATATCGTATATTAACGCATATATGTGGAATCTAGAAAAATGGTACAGATGAACCGGTCTGCAGGGCAGAAATTGAGACACAGATGTAGAGAACAAACGTATGGACACCAAGGGGGGAGAGCCGCAGGGGGGTGGTGGTGGGATGAATTGGAGTTTGGGATTGACATGTATACACTAATATGTATAAAATGGATAACTAATAAGAACCTGCTGTATAAAAAAATAAATAAAATTAAATTTTAAAAAAAGCCAGAAGACAATGAAATGATAGCTTTGAAGGGCTGGGAAAAAAATCCCATAACCAATTGAAATGTCCTCAAAAATAAACATTAAATAAGGACATTTTCAGACAAATAAAGGGATGTAGGAGAGAATGAAGAGTGAACAATAAAATATATGGGTAAATTAAATAAATTATAAATAAAATTGACTGCATACACACTTCTTTTGAATAGTGTGTGTATACATACATTATCTCCGTACATATATCTGTATATGTATACATGCATGCATGCTTATCTATATATGCATGTACACGCATACATATATACACACATATATGCATGTATACTATGTTGAGTGTCTTTTAGTGAGACTCTTGCCCATTCTATTGAGTTGTCCCTCTCTCAGTAACTGATATAAACAAATTAAAGGGAACATCATGAGAAAAATTTCAAAATATTAGAACTGAAAGGCTTATTAAGAGAAAAAGGGAGGAAGATGTAAATAGCAATATACAGAACAAAAAAGTTAAAGTAGACAAAAGAATAACAGATTTTTTAAATTATGAAGGAATACCATAAATGAATTAGTGAATTTGAAAAGTTGATGAAATGAAAACAAATATTGGAAAAAGGTAAAATTTCAAAATTACCCAAGTAAAAGAAAACTTGAATAGCCCAATAGGCTCTAAGAAAATCTAATCAATTATTTTAAAAAAACTTTAAAAATTGGCTAAGTCTAGACTGTTTTACAGGTAAGATCCACAGGAAACCCATAATCTCCAATTAGTGGAAAAGCTCTTCAATTAATTTTATAATACTAGTATACTCTTCATACAAAATCTAAGGATAGGAGAAGAAAAGGAAATTATGGGCAATTTCACATATAAACATTGATGCAATGTTTAAACAAAATATTAAATAATAGAATCCAGTGTGCTATAAATAACAACAACAAAAATAGCAACAAAACATCATGATCAAGTAGGTTTCATACCAGGAAGGTAAAGTCTAAAGGAGGGAAGGCATATGTCCAACTCAATAGATGGAGAAAAAAAATTTGATGAAGTCCAAAAGCTATGTATGATAAAAAGCTCTTAACAAAACTAGAAATAGGAAGGAATTCCCTTACTTTGATAAAGTTATCTATCAAAAACCTATAGCAAGAATCACATTAATGGAAAAACTTAAAAAGCATTCCCTTTACATTCAGGAACAAGATGAAGATCCTCCTTATTGATACAGAACACTGTAGGTCCTGACCAATAAAAGACAAAGCCAAAAATAAATAAATAAAAAGAAATAAGAGGTAGGGTAGGAAATTAGCATATCAAAATTTGTGGCGTTCCACTTTCCAACAATTAGAAAATAAGATATCACAACAGTAACAAAAACACTAATAAGTGTCTCTACATAAATCAACAATGAATACATAAGGAAAATCTATTCTTTAAAATTCTCTAAAGGTTAAACATAAGGTTACAAGATTTTATTAAAATTTACAAGTAAGGCCTGAATAATTGGAGGGATGTACTATGTTTATGACTGGAATCATGACTCAGGCAGAAGTGAGAAGGAAAAATGTTATTCTAAATATAGGAACGTGAAATCTAAAAACATAATGTTGAGTGAAAAAATAAACAGAAGTGAAATTTGTTCAATTTATGTAAAATTTATAAACAAACAAAAAGACTATACTATGTATTTTAAAGAATATATATGTGCTCATTTCCACACACACACACACACAAACACATTCCTAGTATGAACTCTATTTCTTGATCATGAGGTGTTTTTATACATACCCATATATTCTTTCTATTTTAAGGACAAACATTAAAGACCAAGGGAGGCTTATTACTGCCGGCAGAGGTGCCTTAAATGGTGACCTAGTCTGGTCCTGAAAAACTTAATCTCTCTAAATACCTAGTTTAGTTTACCTAGGGTTGAAAGAGATGATGCTGGCACACTCACAAAGTTAGAATGATAATAAAAATCCTCCAAATGCATTTACAGTGTAATATCATATCTCTGCTTGTGTTTATTAATGCACTACCACGTGATGGCTAATGGACACTGGGCACGCCGAGGCTCAGTCTCCTATCTGAGATGATGTCCTACTCAGTAATCCGATTACCAGGAACAGGACACAGCCATGAGAAGGAATCTGATTTCGTTTCTGGGGTGGAAAGAAGCAAAGTAACAGACAGATTCCAACTCAGGTTGTGTTTTGTTTTCAAGGTACACATTTTGATGAGGTATCTGGGTCACCTGCCAGCTCCCATGCATCCCTCAATTTGTAATCTCCTTGCTGTGTCCACACACAGATCAGACCTTATCCTGTGCTCTGAGGGGTTCTCTGTTCTCCTAGAGATCTAAATCACCTGCCCTTCCCATAGAATCAGAATCAATGCTTTCCAGTTCTCGACCAATTCTCTTTAGAAAGATTAGGAGTCATAAAGAAATTGCTCTGATCTTGCATCCTGTCTTTGAGCTTCTAAGTGCTCTGAATGTTAGACCCTGGGACACAGTGGAAGTCCCCTGCTTCAATTGGTGTGCCCCATATTTTTCTTTTTAAACATCTTTATTGGAGTATAATTGCTTTACAATGTTGTGTTAGTTTCTGCTGTATAACAAAATGAATCAGCTATACATATACATATATCCCCATATGCCCTCCCTCTTGCCTCTCCCTCCCGCCCTCCCTATCCCACCCCTCTAGGTGGTCACAAAGCACCGAGCTGATCTCCCTGTGCTATGTGACTGCTTCCCACTAGCTATCTATTTTACATTTGGTAGTGTATATATGTCAATGCCACTCTCTCACTACATCCCAGCCTCCCCTTCCCCCTCCCCGTGTCCTCAAGTCCATTCTCTACGTCTGCGTCTTTATTCCTGTCCTGCCCCTACGTTCATCAGAACCTTTTTTTTTTTTTAGATTCCATACATATGTGTTAGCATATAGTATTTGTTTTTCTCTTTCTGACTTACTTCACTCTGTATGACAGACTCTAGGTCCATCCACCTCATTACAAATAACTCAATTTCATTTCTTTTTATGGCTGAGTAATATTCCATTGTATATATGTGCCACATCTTCTTTATCCATTCATCTGTTGATGGACACTTAGGTTGCTTCCATGTCCTAGCTATTGTAAATAGTGCTGCAATGAACACTGTGGTACATGACTCTTTTTGAATTATGGTTTTCTCAGGGTATATGCCCAGTAGTGGGATTGCTGGGTCGTATGGTAGTTCTACGTTTAGTTTTTTAAGGAACCTCCATACTGTTCTCCATAGTGGCTGTATCAATTTACATTCCCACCAACAGTGCAAGTGGGCTCCCTTTTCTCCACACCCTCTCCAGCATTTGTTGTTTCTAGATTTTTTGATGATGGCCATTCTGACTGGTGTGAGGTGATACCTCATTGTAGTTTTGATTTGCATTTCTCTAATGATTAGTGATGTTGAGCATCCTTTCACGTGTTTGTTGTCAATCTGTATATCTGCTTTGGAGAAATGTCTATTTAGGTCTTCTGCCCATTTTTGGATTGGGTTTTTTGTTTTCTTGATATTGAGCTACATGAGCTACTTGTATACTTTGGAGATTAATCCTTTTTAATCTTCTCCTCAGGCCAACTTACATGTGTAACAGAGGCTGAGGTTGGTTCTCAGAGATGGTAAACATAGCAGCACAAAGTGCCAGCATCCATTAACAGCGTTAAGACATGGCCAGAAGCATTTCATTCCCCAGCTTTATCTTCCTAAACATCACACATTACAACTTCTAGATCATTTTTGAGACCAGGTGAATTCATGGCAATAAATAGTTATGCTATTTATGTTACACAGTCATCCTATATAAGAGAAGGAAATAAATTGCAATTTTTCTTATTATTCTACTAAAGTATCCACGACTGTATTTGTTTACCTTATTTGATGTCATTGTTATCATATTTATTTATTGTAACTTTGATTTCAACTTACATCTGAGCAGAGTCTGGGCTGAATCCAGGATTTAAAAGAAGCAAAGGGCCTTTAAAGAAAAAATACTTAATTCACTCCTTGATGTCTAAGGGAAAATAAATAGTGGACAGCAGGATGTGAAGACCACTGTCTTGTATGGATCTGGAAAACAATGCTCTCTATTCTCTGGGACAATTTGAATACAGTGATGCCATGGGGAGGCTTGGCAGTTTTCTAGGTGATTTATTGTCTTACAATGTGATATTTTGTCTGAATATTGTCGGTTTTCAAGATAAAGGTAATTTTCATCATATTGAAAAATGGCTTAACATTTCTTGGCCAAATACAGCCTCATTATGTGATATTTATGGGAGCAGGAGGTATGACTGAGTGGCCCAGGCATTCTGATGTTGGGCCACTGTATTGTTGTTATTTTCTATTGATCTCACCATACACTAGGCCAGTGGTTTTCAAAATGTGGTTCCTGGGTCAATAGCATTAGTATCACATGAGAACTTGTGAAAATGCAAATTCTCGGGCCCTACACCAGACCTACTGGATCAGGAACTCTGGAGTTGGGGGTCCAGCCATCTCTTTTTTAAGAGAAACTCCAGGTAATCCTGATGCTTGCTAAGGTTTGAAAGCCGCTGCCCTAGGTCAATTACACCCTCAATATGTAGCATCCATGGTAGCACCAGGGAGGGCTAAATGAACCAAATTTTCTGATGCTGGGCTATTGCATTTTGTTATCAAATTTCCTGGGGCTCAGAGGGCAAGTCCACATCTTGAAGTTACAGTTTCATTAGAAGAAAATGGACAGTCCTACTTCGAGAACTCTAGAAGAGGCAGATCCTGGGATAGGTAATAGGGACTTAGGAGGACACCCTAGTTTGCGGATGAGTGGGATTATTTTCTCCTCTCTAGCCTGGTGATTATGTGGGCCTTGGGGAGTGGAAAGAAATGTCTGTTCCTCTTAGGACAGAGTGGCCAAGTGGAGAAGAGTGCCACTCTTGTGGTGGAGCGACATCCCAGCAGAGGATTGGCTGGAAATGCAACTGTCCCCCCCATGCAGAGGGATCTCATGAGACTACTGTCAGCAGAGGTGGTAGCATGGTGGTCTATTGAGGAAGGAGCCTGTGTGACAGTTTTTGGGATACTGTCCGAAAAAAACCTGAGAAAATAGTATAGAGGCTAAAGGCAGGTTGGGTGCTGCAGGCAATGTAACAATGTAATGTCGGCAAAGCAAATGAAGGTTATACCCACAGGCTGGGGAAACCTGGACACACATTCACACCTGCTGCATGGCCTCAATACCACAGACTCCTTCACCTCTTGTTTGCTGACCTCTGATTCTAACACTGACTGCCAGCTTTTCCTATATCTCACAATACACCTACCTTTTTCCCTTAGCCCTGGCATTATAATATATACAAATCAATGAGATTTGAAAGACAGGAAATACAATTTCACAGTTAATTCAAAGGTATTATAAAAATACATCTTATTAATACAGATTATTCCTCCATATCTCCTACAGTATTATAAACCAGCACCTATGAAGTCATCAGAAACTAAAGAAAGCAGGAATCTCACATAAGAATTTTGAGAGAGCTAGCTAGGCTTTGCCCTTTTCCAGCAAGAATTTGAGAAAGTGAGGCAAATTTCAGAGTCCCAGCCAACCTGTTAGGCCTCTTTGATTTTTGTTTGAGAGTCTGAATTTTATGTTTAAAAATTTTTAGAAGAAACTATTTTCTTCTCCTTTATCTTGAAATGAGGCCTTCGTGGAATTGTACTGAGAATCCTAAGGAGTTGAGAAGAAAAACAAACAAACATGGATGGGCAACATAGTATCTATGACCTGCTCCATCACTTGCTTTCTATTCTCTCTAAACATCTTAACCCTCCATTCTCTTTCTGATCCCAACAGACCACTCCTACACATGTCTTATGGGTTTTATATCTAGGCTGCCAAGTGAAACATCTTGCCTGAGATCTTCCCTGACTTGTGCCCCCTGAATCCAGTAATTTCAATGACCTCAGCATTCCTTCAGGGGATGTACACATTCTACAGGGAAGGGTTGCCATATAGGCACCAAGAATAATTCCCAGCTAAACCACAGGGAATTGCATGTGGTCTTTCCAAACCTTTCTATAGGAAATTTTTTTATAATAACAAATTTATCTTTCTTATCTTTCTTTATGTAACTGGAATTAATTACATTGGTTAATATATCTTTTTGAGTAGTAAAATTTGGACAACTTCTCTATTTCGACATGGAGCAGAAACTGTATCACCAGAAGAGTTTAGTGGCAAATGTACTAGAGTATCAGTAAAGAGTTAACTTGGGCAAGTTACTTAACTTCTCCAGGTCCTCATTTCTTCATCCATAAAGTGAAGGAATTGGACTCTGATCTTTAACAATATTTAATACTCATTAAGGTCAAGTCCAGACATAAATATTTTTGATGCTGTAAAATTCAATTTGATCTGATCTTTTGTATCACCTCACATTGTTTAGTTTAGTTTCTTTGCACAGAATACTAATAAGTGTTACTGGATGACTTATTAGACCATGTTTCCAAAACTGTGTCCTGGCATTGCTTTCTTGAGACACCCATGCCTGACTTTGTATCACTCTACTCTTTCAGCAATGCGCTTCTGGAACAAGCAGTACTCAGGCTGGTGAAGGATGAGGCTGGACATCATCCTGAAATCAAATAGACTCATCTAAATAGCCTACTCCTACTGGCAAACCAACCCAATTCCGTATTTCTCAAACTGAAATAAAAACCCACTTCACTTCCTTCTCCAGCTTGAAGTCCTGAGACCAAGTACATGTGGATAAATAATAAGACAGAAAATAACAGAACAAGTTTAATGAAAACTTGTTTTAAATAATTGCCTGTTTCATGCCAGATGTTCAGTCAGATACTTTAAATATCTTTTTTATTTACTATATTAACAACCCGGCGAAGTAAATATTATTCTTCCCATTTTACAGATGAAGACATGGTCTCAGAGGAATTTGGTGACTTGTCAAACGTCCCACGTTAGTAAAGGCGGAATCAATTAGAACCCAAGTCAGTTGGAATGCTCTTCTCACTACATCACGCTGCCTCTCATGTTTTAGATATTGACTAATAAACATGTAACAGCATAGACATTTGAGTAAAAAGAACTTTATTCCACATAAGTATGGCCCTTCTCTTCAGTACACCTAGCTGTGGCCCACACAGTTGCCAAAGATTACTTAGCAGTCTCTAATTTCAACTCTTCTCTCTCCAGCTTATGTTTCTTGTTGGCAGAATAGTAGGATCTAGGAATAGAATCTCCTCTGTTGGGTGAATTTAAGCTGTTTCTCAGTGATGGTCATCACTTAACATTACCACAACAAAAAACACACCTCCTGAGTTGCTAGACAATTGTTTACCCTAAATCCTAATGAGATAACATGTTTTGGTGAACTATTAGTACTTTTTTTTGAGACAGAGATAAAGAATATAGTCACCTAAAAGCATTTTGTTGAACCGGTTGCATTTCTTAGATATTTAGGATGATGTTGATTGCTGTAAGGTACTTTATTTAGGATTGTGATTAGGATTTGCTCAAATAAGAATTAATCTGGATCCAAGAGATAAAGACCTTATGGCTGCCAAATTCAGAATCATCCATGAGTGTAGAAAATAGGTGATAAGGAGAGAGGCTAGAAAATTTTAAAGCTATCAATGTTCAAGAGCTAGACAACAATTAGGAACAGAGAAGTCAACAGAAATAGGACAGGACAAACAGATATTGGACAATCAGAATAAGGATTAGGATAAGTACTTCCAGATAATGGCACAGATGGTCGGAAGTGTTAAGAAGGAGCTTTTCCTAGGGTAGGAACGACAGCAATTCAGTAAAACTGAATACATGTTATAAGAGTGAGAGTATATTTGGAATACATAAACTGGCAACCTCCAGTGACAAAATTTTCAGATATCCTTGGATCTCAGTGCCATTTGGCTCCTCAGACCAGATACTATAGAGGCATATAAGGCCAGTTAGATGTAAGCATAAAAATACAATTAAATTCTAGTATGATGTTTCTATAGTTTTAATTTTTATGATATTTCCTATTACATACCTTATAAATAAGAAACATAATATACTATAAAAATTTTTATTAAAATACAGTTGATTTACAATGTGTTAGTTTCAGGTGTACGGCAAAATCATTCAGATATATATATACACACACACACATATATGTGTGTGTGTATATATACATATATATATATATTTTTTAGATTCTTTTCAATTATAGGTTATTATAAGATATTGGTATAGTTCCCTGTGTTATACAGTAGGTCCTTATTGTTTATCTATTTTATACATAGTAGTGTATATATGTTAATCCCAAACTCCTAATTTTCCCCTCTTTTCCCCTTTGGTAACCATAAGGTTTTCTATGTCTGTGGATCTATTTCTGTTTTGTAAATAAGTTCATTTGTATCATTTTTTTAGATTCCACATTTAAGCGATATCATATGATATTTGTCTTTCTCTGTCTGACTTACTTCACATAGTATGAGAACCTCTAGGTCCGTCCGTGTTGCTGCAAATGAAGAAACATAATATACTCTTGCCTCTTTTGCTATAGCTTAAAAAGTTTATAAGTTAGGTGCTAATCTTGTCACACCATATGAATACTGCAATTAAGTTCCATTGTTCCTACTTATGCCCTTGCATTTGTTCTTTGTCATTCATTCCAGTCCTCATTCATTCATTGTTCAAGCACTTATTTCTGGCACTTTCTCTGTGCCAGGAAATCTGCTAGATTCTAGAGGAAGAGATGAGTAAGAGTAAGAGAGGAAGAGACACTAGAGTAAGAGATGAGTAACTCCCCATCGCCAAGGAGTTCTATTCACTGGGATAACCAGATTCACAAACACATAACCCCAATACAGTGTGACAATGCTAGGGCAGAGATACACCTGCAGTTTGCCAGGATTTTAGAGACAGGAGTAGCATGGCAACATTACTAGGAAGCCTTGAGGGTCCACTGAGAACGGAGACTGAATTTGCAGTGGCACCAACTCACTCTGTTGCTAGAGAAAAATCACAAAATACATCAGTCAAAAAAGCAAAGAAACCAAGTGGATTTACAAGAGACCTAGAGATCTGCAAGGGATGTAGGGCAGGAAAAAAAGGGATCAAGAAATATGGGGTACTTTTCATGAAAGAGCTCAGTCTAAAGTAGCTAGGCAAGAAAGAAAGCTAAAAGAGGTCAGGGGAGTTTGCAGATCAGAAGAAAAGAAGAAGGATCAAAGAAACCAGAGGTCTCAATGAGATTTTAAGGGCCAGAACAGAGGGAGACAGTGAATTAGGCATTTTGGTTCAATAAATCAATCAGCCCATAATCAGGTTATTCATAAAACTTATTACTCTAACAGTAAAAGGAAGTGAAAGAAATTATTAATCATTACTCCAGGCAGCAGGTGTAAACTGGAATGACCCTAGGATGCCCAGTTGCCCCATCAATAATCAATATGTTAGACATTGTGCTAGGTACTGGGAGTAAGGTGGAAAACAAGGCAGAAATTGTGCCTATCATCATGGAGTTTATAGTCATATAGAAATGATAAACATTGAACAAGACATTATTACTGGGATGAATGTTGCTGAAAAGAGAGGTGAAGGAGCCATGAGAGTTTATTACAGAGGAAACCAATGTCTTCTCAGAGGTCAGCAAAGTGTTGCTGAGATTGCAAAGATGAGTAGGAGTTTGAAGGTGGAGAAGTGAGGTATGAGTGCACAGGCAGAGGGAAGAACGTTTACTAAGGCCTTGGGATGGGAAAGAACATGACATTTGATTTCTAAATTCTAATAGATTTGTAAAAATCCTTATCATCTTTTTTCTTGTTGTTCTCTTATGTTTTACTCTCCTTCCTTCATTGCTTTGAACATCTTAAACATACTTTGTAAACATTTCATTCAGGTTGTTCTACTCTTTCAAGCTTTGGCTCCTATTTCTTTCATCTGCTGTCTCTCATGGATAGTTGTTTGTTTTATGGTATGATTTATAATTTGTGACTATGATGTCATTAGAAGAGAGTTCTCTATGGGGAAGTAGTCTACAGGGTGCTATTCTTCTGTCTCAACTTGAGCAAAAGAATCAGATTTCTTTTCAGGTTGATTTCCCAGATTCAGGTCCCTTCACACAGGGAATGTGATTTAGACTCTCCATCTTTGTGTGGCACAGACCTGGGGTTTTGATTTCTTGCAGGTGAGGTTTTCTCATTTGTGATCCTGGGATATTATAAACGTTCCTGTTGTTTATATGGGCTAATGGGAAGAGTTCCCTTAGTCTTCATTTCAAAGTCAGCACAACCCTTTGTGACTCCCAGATTTATCTAAATAGCTCAGTTCAAGCTTTCCTCCTAGGGTCTGGAGCACGGACCCTCCCTCCACGGCAGTTAGTTGTTGGAACCATTTCCAGCATGTAAGGCCTGTATCTGGTTCCAACAATTCTATAAGCTGTTTGGGCATAAGAGTCTGCTTAGCACCCTGACTTGAAGTTTCCTCTTTAATTCGGACATTTGGGGGACTCTCTTGGTTTCAAGCTGAGCCACATACTTAAAGAAGTTATAGCCATATTTTATTCTGTGTTTAGAGCAGAAGAGTAAAGAATTATTTTGCATCAGTTCATGTTATAATATGGTAAATCTGAGAAACTGTTTTAAAAAAGTATTCATTCATCCAAAAAATATTTATGGAGTACCTACGATATTCTAAGGATTACAGGACTGAAAGGTAGAAAGTGAGGGAAGAGGGGCATGAGATAAAGAATGAGAGTTGTGAAAACTATGTTAAGAATCTGGATTTTTCTTGAGAGCAAAAGGGCAGCAATTGAAAGATTTTAAAATAAGTTTGCATTGGGCTTCCCTGGTGGCGCAGTGGTTGAGAGTCTGCCTGCTAATGCAGGGGACACGGGTTCGAGCCCTGGCCTGGGAAGATCCCACATGCCGCGGAGCGGCTGGGCCCGTGAGCCACAACTGCTGAGCCTGCGCGTCTGGAGCCTGTGCTCCGCGGCGAGAGAGGCTGCGGCGGTGAGAGGCCCACGCATCGCGATGAAGAGTGGCCCCCGCTTGCCACAACTGGAGAAAGCCCTCGCACAGAAATGAAGACCCAACACAGCCAAAATCAATCAATCAATCAATCAATCAAAAACATACGCATCTGATTCAAGATCCTCATTAAAAAAATAAAAATAAAAATAAAAAAATAAATAAATAAAATAAGTTTGCATTTTTAAAATGCAGAGTGGGGAATGGATTGGAGCCCAAAAAGAACAGATGTGGGAGGAAGTGTTCAGTAGTCCAGTGAGTGATGACAGTGGCTTGAACTGGACAGTGAGGACAGATAAAAGTGAATGGACTTAAGAGATATTCAGGTAATTGATTTAGTAATACTTGCTTATGGACTTAATTGGGGAAGGGGGAGAGATGAGTCAAATATGAATCCCAGGTGCTTGGCTTGAGTGTGAGTGGTTGTTAATGGCATTTAATGAGATAGAGAGTACAAGGATAAGGAACAGATTTGATGGAAAATATCTCAAGTTCAGTTTGGGGGATGTTGAGTTTAAGGCACCAGACAGCCCAGTGGTGATATCAAGTAAGAAGTAGGTTATTTGGGCTGGGGACTCAGAGCATAAGTCCAAGCTGGAAATGAAAAGAAAACTGAATTTTGTGGAGTAGATGAGGTTCGCTGAAGGGGAAGACTTCTTTTTTTTTTTTTTTTTTTTTCACAGTCAAGCCCACCATGGCACTTTTATTGTTTTAGTCAGTTTCAGATTCAGTGGTGAGGAGCTCAATCTGCAGGGAGGCTGAGAGAAGGGACAGATATCCGTGTAGGAAGGAGATAAAAGGTGGAGAGACAGAAACTCTTGAGGAACACAGACTGGAAACATGTTAAGGAGCATCCAAGGTGAGGATAAAGAATGACTCAGGATGCACTTTTGGAGCTGGTCTCAGGAATCTGAGAGGGTAGAGTGATCCTAAAATTCACATGGAACCACAAAAGACCCCGAATTCCCAAAGCAATTTTGAGAAAAAAGAGCAAAGCTAGTGGTATCACCCTCCCAGATTTCAGACAATACTACAAAGCTACTGTCATCAAAACAGTATGGGACTGGCACAAAAACAGACATATAGATCAATGAAACAGGAGAGAAAGCCCAGAAATAAACCCACACACCTATGATCAATTAATCTACGACAAGGAGGCAAGAATATACAGTGGAGAAAAGACATCCTCTTCAACAAGTGATGCTGGGAAAACTGGACAGCTACATGTAAAACAATGATAGAACATTTCCTCACACCAAATACAAAAATAAACTCAAAATGGATTACAAATATAAGTGTAAGACCAGAAACCATACAACTCCCAGAAGAGAACATAGGTAGGACACTCTTTGACATAAATCATAGCAATATTTTTTGGATCTTGTTCCTAAGGCAAAAGAAATAAAAGCAAAAATAAATAAACAAATGGGACCTAATTAAACTTAAAAGCTTTTTCATAGCAAAGGAAACCACTGACAAAAGGAAAAGACAAGCTACAGAATAGGAGAAAATATTTGTACATGATACGACCAACAAAGGGTTAATATCCTAACTATATAAACAGTTCCTATAACTCAGTATCAAAAAACAAACAACCCAATCAAAAAAATGGGCAGAAGACCTGAATAGTCATTTTTCCAAAGAAGACTTACAGATGGTTAACAGGCACATAAAAAGAAGCTCAACGTCATTAATTATTAGAGAAATGCAAATCAAAACCACAATGAGATATCACTTCACACCTGTCATAATGGTTGTCATCAAAAAGTGTCCAAATAACAAATGTTGGCGAGGATGTAGAGAAAAGGGAACTCTTTTTTTTTTTTTTTGGCTGCACCATGCGGCATGTGGGATCTTCCCTGACCAGAGATTGAACATGTGCCCCCTGCACTGGAAGCACGGAGTCTTAACCACTGGACCACCAGGGAAGTCCGAGAAAAGGGAACTCCTGTACATTGTTGGTGGGAATGTAAATTGGTTTAGCTACTATGGAAAACAGTATGGAGAACTAAAAAACTAAAAATAGAACTACCATATGATCCAGCAATTCCACTCGATATATATCCAAAAAACTTGAACACACTAATTTGAAAAGATACAGGCACCCCAATGTTCATAGCAGCACTATTTACAATGCTAAGATATGGGAGCAACCCAAGTGTCCATCAACAGACAAATGAATAAAAAAAGATGTGACATATATATATATATAAAATGAAATGTTACTCAGCCATAAAAAAGAATGAAATTTTGTCATTTGCAGCAACGTGGATGGACCTAGAGAATATTATTCTTAGTGAAATAAATCAGACAAAGATGAATACTGTATGTTATCACTTATCTGTAGAATCAAAAACTATGAATGAGTGTATATAGCAAAACAGGAATAGACTCACAGATATAGAAATCTAATGGTTACCAGAGGTGAGAGATAAGGGAGGAGGGGCAAGTTAGGGGTGTGGGATTAAGAGATACAAACTACTATGTATAAAATAGATAAGCAACAGGATACATTATATAGCACAGGGAATTATAGCCATTATCTTGTAATAACTTTTAATGGAGTATAATCTGTAAAAATGCTGAATCACTATGCTGTACATCTGACACTAATATTGTAAATTAAATATACTTCAATAAAACAAAGAAATAAACAAAAACAAAAAGAAAAAAAGAGAGAGTGTAGACTGAAAAGAGAAGAGGGTTTGTAATCCACCTTGAGGAATTCCATCACCTAATGGTTGGGTAGAGGTAAAGAAGAGCCAAGAAAAGAACAGCTGGAAGGAAATGTTATATCAAGGGTAGCTTTTTTCTCCTAAAGAAGGAATGGAGGGGCTTCCCTGGTGGTGCAGTGGTTAAGAATCTGCCTGCCAATGCAGGGGACATGGGTTCGAGCCGTGTCCCACACGCCAGGAGCAACTAAGCCCATGCGCCACAACTACTGAGCCTGCACCCTAGAGCCCGCAAGCCACATCTACTGAGCCCACGTGCCACAACTACTGAAGCCCGCGCGCCTAGAACCCATGCTCCACAGCAAGAGAAGCCACTGCAGTGAGAAGCCCGCGCACCACAACAAAGAGTAGCCCCCACTCACCGCAACTAAAGCCCACACGCAGCAACAAAGACCCAATGCAGCCAAAAATAAATAAATAAAATAAATAAACTTTTAAAAAAAGAAGGAATGGATTGAGAATATTTGATGATAGGAAGGACATCAAAGAGAAGACTGAAGTCACTATGAGAGGAAGGACAACTGCCAACATAAAGTTCCTGAGAAGCTGGAAGGGGATAGGAATTAAGGGCAGAGGTAAAAGGACTGGTCTTTGACAGGGGGACAGCACTGTAGCAAGAGGGAAGGCAGACAGAATGGGGACAGATGCAGATAGGTTTGTAAAGTTGATTTTTGAAAAGTCGTGGTCGTTCTCTGATAGTGTGTTACTTTCTGTGTAAAGCAGAAGGTGAGTTCATCTGCTCCCTGTAATATGGTAGGCAGAAGGGCAGAGGCTTGAGGAAAGTTTAAGATTGAACTGACTATAAAGACACACTGGGCTTTCCAGGGAATGTTGACAGCTTAGAAATCTGCTAGTTTATATGATTTTTCTCTACTAGTGTTCTTCAGTCTGGGTACAAACACAGAGAAGACAGGTAGCTGGATTCAATCAGCTTGGGCTTTGTCAGCTTGGGGCTTTGACAGGTGCTACAAAAAGACAATGAAGTAAGGTAAATTAGAATATTGACAGGAAACTGGCGAAGATGATGGCTTATAGAATATACACTGAGTAAGGGAGGAAACTAAATATAGGAAGGAGATGATGAGAGGAAGATAGTAGAATGGTGCTAGGGTCTGAATGTTTGTGTTCTGCCAAAATTCATATGTTGAAATTCTAACCTCCGGATGATGGTATTAGGAAGTAGGGCTTTTGGGGGGGTGCTTAAGTCATGAGGATGGGATCCTCATGGATGGAATTAGTGCCCTTATAAAAGAGACTCCAGAGGGTTCCCTAGCCCCTTCCACCTTGTGAGCACACAGAGAGGAGGTGCCAGCTATGAACCCAGGAGAAGACTCTCCCCAACTTTGCTGGCACCCGAATCTCAGACTTCTAGCCTCTAGAACTGTGGGAAATAAATTTTTGTTGTTTATAGGCTACCTGGTCTGTGGTATTTTGTTATAGTAACACTAACAAAGACGAATGGTCAATGTACTGAAAGTTGCAAGTGAAGTAGTGGTAGATCCAAGTGAGCAAGCCAAAAAGATCAGAGTCTATAAACTAAGAATGTGAAGTTTCTAGAAGTGGTTTCAAAGGTGGAACTTTCCAGTGATGAGTTCCAGAGTTTGAATCTGGGAATGGTGGCTGTAATAGTCAGGATAATAATAAGCTATTCTGCATTAAAAGATTGACTCCAATCTCAGATAAAAATCTCAAATAAAACAAAGCTTTGTTTATCACTCATGCTGTTTTATTTTGAAATGCTGCCATTTCAACACATAGCTTCCAGGTTTCTATGGCAGGGGATGAAAAAACTGTACTGAGTTCTTACATGCTTTGGTCTGGAAGCAAAACATGTCACTTCAGCTCACAATCCTTTGTCCAGAAGTAGTCATATGGCCCCATCTATTTGCAGTGGGGCTGGGGAATTTAAAAGAGCACATGGATATTTAGTGAGCAATAAATGTCTCTCCACAGCAGCTGAGATGGATGAAGGAGGAGATGATTAAAAATAAAGTGATTACAGAATGTCTTCCTTGATGATTGCTGGAGTGTGGTAGAAAGGAAAACTGAATGAGGGGCTATAGCCTTCAGTGAAGGGGGTGGGCAGTTGCAAGCTTGTAAATGACAGCAACGAGAAGAGAGTTGAATGGTGAGTCTTAAAGAAAAGTGGGATTTTTCCCTGCGTGGAGAAGCAAGTGCCAAGGAGAATGCATTTGGAAACAATAAAGAAATTTATCACTTGGGCAATAGGAATCCAGCCATTCCATTAGACCTCATGGGAGCCAGGACTATTGCTCAATAAAGTCTCATGGAGAGATAAGAACTGCCATCCAGCTGATCTTCATAAACATGGAATGTTGTTTGGGTAGTAGGAAATTATTTCTGAATATTAATTGATTTTTCCCTTGTATTTCTTTCTCCCCTTTTGTGTTTGCCCCTATAAAGAGCTAGTTTGTGCTCACTGCCTCAAGGTAAGGATTGTGGCAAGGTAGAAAGCAAAGGACCTGAAACACTACTCTTAAGTTCTAGTCTACAGATAGTCTAGGCCATGACAAGAATGGAAAGGTGTGGTAGGCAGAACAATGGCTCCCCCAAAGATGTCCATGTCCTAATCCCCGGAACCCATGAATGTGGTAGGCTACACTGCAAGGGGGAAAAAAGATTGCAGATGAATTAAGATTACTAATCAGCTGACCTTAAATTAAGGAGATTTAAATGTAATCACAAGCATCTGAATACGGAAGAGGGAGGCAAAAGAGTCAGTGTCAGACTTATGCAGCATGAAAAGACTTGACTGGCCATCACTGGCTTTGGAGATGGAAGGAGGCCATGAACCAAGAAATGTGGGCCATCTTTAGAAGCTGGAAAAGGCAAAGAAGTGCATTCTCCCCTACTGCCCTCAGAGGGCACACAGCTCTGCCCAAACCCTGATTTTAGCCCAGTGAGACCCACTTCAGACTTCTGAACTCTAGAACTCTAAGATAAATTTGTGCAGTAATATGTTACAGCTGTAGTAGGAAACTAATACAAAGGGCACAGAAAAAGTTTTGAGAGTTGGAAGTTTGAGGAGGAAATTGTCTGGGAAGAGGAAAGATCAAGCAATATCAGAGCACAAGCATAAACCGAACATGGAGATTAGTTAATAGCAGAGAGAAAAGCCAATATACAGGCAGGCAGCAAACTCCCTGAAATAGGGTTATGTGATCTGTGCTTCACACCTGGCAACGTGCAGGGAGACAGCAAGACCCCCATGGAGAACGGCTGTGTGCTGTTAGTCAGAGGCACCTTAATTAGCTTCAGGAAGAGTTCATTTTATTTTGGCCAATAGTACTTTGCCCTCTTTTCCAGTGCTATACCCATAATATTCTTTTTGTTTTGTGTGGTGATTCTGTAATGTGTTAACCTGGCTAGCTGAACTAAATTTCTTGAGTTTCCTTTCCTGTAGGTTAGCGTGGGCCCCAAGAGAGAGTCTTTTTTTTTTTTTTTTTGGCCACCGCGGCCTGTGGAATCTTAGTTCCCTGACCAGGGCTGAACCCGTGCCCCCTGAAGTGGAAGCGCGGAGTCTTATCCACTGGGCCACCAGGGAAGTCCCCCCAAGAGAGATTCTTGTGGGCGATGTGCAGGGCAGAGGGAAGGAGCAGCTCCGCTGCGAGGTCACTTACCTTCTGGCTCTCCTCAGTGGCGTGAGGCCCAGGGCACTGCTTGAAACCGCCTCACCTTCCCCTGGCTCTTCCGCTTCTCCGAATCCTGCGCCAGGTGTGGGTGTTTAGCTCCGTGAAGAAAGATCCGGCTTCTGCAGGCCACCCACCCCACCAGGGGCAGCTGCAACAAGAGCTGACACAGGCCCAGCCTGTGGGCTCCGTCTCAAGCTGTGGGTTCTGGCTGGTTCTTGCTCTCTCCTACATTATATCCATCTTTCCTTCCCATATGCCTGCCGTGGACTTCAAGTTCCAGGTTCAGATGTGAAGACAGCAGCCTTAGAGAGACTGCTTAACTAGCTCCCCCATTAAGCAAGGTCAAATCCCTGTAATAAATACCTTCAATATGATATGATATAAGATAATGTATATGACAGGTGGCCAACAGGCACATGAAAAGATGCTCAGCATCTCTAATTATTAGAGAAATGCAAATCAAAACTACAATGAGGTATCACCTCACACTGGTCAGAATGGCCATTACCTAAAAGTCTACAAATAATAAATGCTGGAGAACGTGTGGAGAAAAGGGAATTCTCCTACACTGTTGGTGGGAATGTAAACTGGTGCAGCCACTGTGGAAAACAGTATAGAGGTTCCTCAAAAATCTAAAAATATAGTCGCCATATGATCCAGCAAACCCACTCCTGGGCATATATCCAGAAAAGACGAAAACTCTAATTCAAAAAGATACATGCACCCTAATGTTCATAGCAGCACTATTTATAATAGCCAAGACATGGAAGCAATCAAGTGTCCATCAACAGATGAATGGATAAAGAAGTGGTACATACATACAATGGAATATTATTCAGCCATAAAATGAATGAAATATTGGCATTTGCAGCAACATGGATGAACCTAGAGATTATCATACTGAGTGAAGTACGTCAGACAGAGAAAGATAAATATTATATGACATCACTTACATGTGGAATCTGAAAAATAATACAAATGAACTTATTTACAAAAGAGAAACAATCTCACAGACATAGAAACCAAACTTATGGTTACCAAAGGGGAAAGGGGTGGGGGATAAGTTAGGAATATGGGATTAACAGATACACACTACTATACAAAAAAATAAACAACAAGGATTTACTGTATAGCACAGGGAACTGTATTCAGTATCTTGTAATAACCTATAATGGAAAACAACTGAAAAAATATATATAACTGAATCACTTTGCTGTACACCTGAAACTAACACAATATTGTAAATCAACTATACTTCAGTAAATAAACAAGATAATGTATATGTATACAGATGCCCCGCTCCTCTGAACCCTTGAGTTTCCATCATATTTGTTTCTGATGTTAATCAAAAATTCTTTTCAACTTCTGCGATTTGTAGGAATTATATTCAGTGCCTCTCATGGATTATTACCCTGGTCATTTACTCTTTTATCCCTCACTTTCTCCGAATACTATTTTTCTTGGACCAGCAGAATGTGAATGACTCATTCAGATAAAGTAATCATTTGTTTCCTACTTAAAGCTATCTTTAAAATGCCTCTCCTCACCTCTCCTCTAACACCCTCCCAAAAGCCTTGAAAGGATCATTCAAAATACATAACGGATATAATGCTAATAAGAAACCAGTGATCCATGAATAAATTATGAATAGTGACAGAAGGCAATGTTTATGATTCAGCTCAATAGACTTTGCTGGCAAGAAAACATCCTGTAATTAATCCTTTGATTGCTGGAAAACATGGTTCACAATAAAAAATGAAGTAATCCTGCACATACAGCCAGAAACATAAGAACAAACACTTGTAAACTTAGAACTCCACTTTCTGGGCCCCCTTTTAAACAAAATTTAAAACTGCATGGAAAGAGTGGGAGATTTGATAGTCAGATAGGCCGGGGTTGAAATCATGGTTCTGGCATTCTGTAGCTCTGTGATTTTAAGCTGATGATTTAAGTTTCAGAAGCTCAGTTTTCTTATCTACAAAATGGCAGTAATAGTATCAACCTCATAGGATTGCAGAAAAGATTAGAGATAATATGTAAAACTTCTGGCACATAAAAGGCACTAGAGGTCACTACCTTTTATTATTAAACACCCCAAATAGCACATGCATCTCCTTTGTTAATACCTTTGAAAAATATATATCTCTGAAAATGATGTCCTAGAAAATCCCTATAGGTTAGTGCATATATACTTTCCAATTGCTTAAGCCCGCTCATCTTACTTTCCAGCCTCAAGATCCACATTCACCCAAATTTGGTCTACAGAATCTGAGGTCAAACTAAAGCAATGTAGGAGCTCGCCCTCTTCATGGCTGGGGGAAGATGGAAGCTCTTGGCAGGAATTAGAGCTTTAGAGAAAGCAAGGCCCTCATCCTTAGTCAGAGAGCTGCTACTTAAGTAGCTGCACTGAGTGCCCGGTCACCAGACAGGGGAAGACAGAAAGAGGGCAGGCCCTTCCTGGCCCAATTTGGAGGTGAGTGGGTGAGTAGACGGCTTTCCTCTCTGACTGCCTCCAGATGTTTTCCCACCTTCTTCTGTAAGTTCCCATGGTCAGGTTGCCAAGCCAGGGAAATCCCAAAGTGAAAATACACTGACAGCTGTGTTTAGAATCTACTAACAACACAATGAGACACAGGGCCAAATTTGACCTGGAGATTACAGGAAACTTATCCCCAAAAGACTGAATGAAAATGAAGAGATCACATAAATTAAAATGACCCCCAAATAGAGTGAAATTCTGGATGAAGAAAGGAAGACATGAAAACAAAACACTATCCTGTTACAGACAATAGTTTAAAAAAGTCTGGGGCCAAGGGTACAAATCTTTACTTCTATAACCTTAAACAAAACTCTATTTCCCCCTAACTATGCTACAAGGCATCCAAGAATATTTATTTTCTGATTGTTGCCACATGTATTATTATTACTTTAGGTTAGGATTTAATGACTTTTTAAAAGCTGTAAACATGTCCTAATATGCATATCTGTACATATATGTCTACCTATATATATATTTCTACCTATGGTTTGAGGTTTCTGTAGATGTGTGGTCCAGAAGAGCATCATCTTTATGAATAGAGACATTATTATAGTCTTAAAAATGAAAAATCGACAACAAAGCCTTTCTAGTACTTTCCTTGTCTTCTGCTTCTAGCAATGAGCCCAATATAAGTGAAATTCTATTCACAGAAGTTAGAATTAGACAATAGAACTCTGCTTTTAACAGCCAGTCCTCTCCTCTGATCAGGTACAGAGCTATCTCCGGAACAAGGAGACAACATTTTTATAGATCAGATGGACAATGAATTCTTAAAAGGCTATTACTCTGGGTTGGCAAGGATTTGGGGGACACAGCCGCTTCTGAATATTCCTGCTAGACACCTAAATCAACATACCTTTTGAAAGGATAATTTGGAAAAATGATTCCAATTCTTAAAAATGTATTTATTAAAAATATATGTGTGTGCATTTACAAAATGATTTACCACCAAGGATATGTTTTGAAATGCTATTATGACAAAATTTGAAAGAACCTAAATGTCTTACAGTAGAGTATTGATTAGTCAAATAGTAATATGACATAATACATATAGTTATTAAACAATCATGTATAAAAATATTTAGTGACTTGGGAAAATATTCACATTGTAGTTAGTTAGTTTTAGTTATTTACTGAGTAGATAAACCAAAATGTTAACAGTAATTATTCCTAAATGAAGGAATTATGAATGATTTTTATTTTATTGTTGTACTTTCTATATTTTATAATTTTCCATGATGAATATGTTATTACTTCAAAATAATATTCTGTCAGGTATTAAAAACCATTTTAGAAACCCAGAATTTTAAGCATATTTATATTTGTTCATGAAACTTATTCAAAAACACATAAGCTATAAAATAAATTATGACAATAAATTTATGGAATATATTTATATTTGCATTTATTATTAGAATCATGAAATCGCACAGTTGAAAGGGATCATAGGGATAGTCTGGTACAAAAAACATTTGGCCTCTAGAATTTTAAGAGACACAGTTTACACCATCGATTAGGCTTTTGTAATCACCAATATACATTATGGCCTCTTTAGTCCTTAAAATGGTTTCACTTGGGCCATTCGTGATTTTTTTAATAAAAGAGGATAAACTCTACTAGTTTGATAAAAATAAATTATCTTTTACTTTAAGAGACAGAAACAGTTTCTTACCTTGATAAATAGGTCACTCGTGACACATTTCGGTACAGCTTGAATAAATTCCTTTGAATTGTTATCAGAATATCATAGTGTTAGGATTCCGGTGAGATAACAGACTTTCTGAAATAAATTCATATATAAGATGTCAAACTGGAAATTCTGCTCATAATGTTTTTTTAGTCTTTTAGAACTAAACTTAAAATGAATTTCTATTTCCATCCCTGAATGCAAACGTATACCACTGAGAGGTTATCTGATCTACACATTAAAAGATTTCTTTTTAAACACAATACGTGGTTGAATTTTCATAGGCATTTTCTATACTTGGAAATACTAGGCAAAAACTCAGTTCTCAATTATGTGGGTGGTTCTTCTACCAATGTGGTAGCAACTGTACAGTAAAAATACCCAAGTCTTTTCACAGAGGATATACCTTTATGACACAATTTTATTTTTACCTACCATGTGCCAGGTACTGTGCTAGATGCTGGGGATGCATCTGCAGTAGGATAGAGTATATTCCTATGGGCTAGAGTGTATTCCTAAAATCAAGCAGGCAATGAGATTATAGTGTGCTAAGTACAATACTATGCTAAGGGAAGTGCTAGTGCTAGGAGAAAAGTTGGATGGGACACTGGTAGAAACGCTTTGCAGGACTTGTTCAGCTCACACACCTTTCCCTGGGAACTGCCTTCTACCTTTGCATCCCAGCCTTATCTATACTATGTACCTCCAAGCCAGGCCACAGATGACTGGACAAGAGGTACCCACTTGACCCAGGCTGGAACTCCTCCGGAGTGAATTTTATCAGTTAGCTGTGGCAGCTAAATAAGTATGATCACATAAAATCAGAACCGAGGTGGTAGTTTGAGGTTATATGCAAGTGGAGAGAAGAAGGCTGTCCTGAGGAAGTCTGGAGAAGAGAGTGGACTCAATCCACTTGGGAAGAATTGCTTCCAAGATGGCTCACTAATGTGGTCAGCAAGTTGGTACTGGCTGTTGTCAGGAGACCTCAGTTCCTCCCCACAGCGCTGCTTGAAGAATGGCAGCTGGCTTCCCCCAAAGCGAGCAATCCAGGAGACCCAGGTAGAAGCTGTAATGCTTTCCATGACCTTGTAGCAGAAGTCACATACCACGACTTTCATTGTATTTGTCACCAGGTCATCCCTGATTCACTGTGGAAGGAGACTACGGAAGGTTTTCCTTACTTACTAACAGTTGGAAAGAAACACAATGATCTGCCTAGACTAGAACTTTAAAATAATAATATTGGAAATGGCAGCAGCAGCTAGTGCTGCCCCTGAGAGGGACAATGTCAATCTTTCTCAAAGAGGCAGGCAGGTATGTATGAGAAAGGAAATGGGAGATGAGGTTAAATGTGCCTACCATACATTTGTAAGAACTATTTTGGGCTAAGCAGTGTCATGATAAGGGTGCCACATACATCATGCCAAAGGACCAGAGACATTGCGTTTCATGGTATAAGAAGTTAACTTTCTTTGGTTCCTGGCACAATGGAGCCATTGTCAGGTTTTGCATAGGCACATAGAGTTTGGGGAGAGGCCTTAGGGCAGACTCAACCCCTCTGGAGTAGTCCTAAATTGAATCATAGCTCTAAAGAGTCCTAAGATTTAGGATTTAAGACTAAGGACTTAATCCCAAAATTTTCTGGGAGTAACACTGACATTGTTGGATGCCTGCCTTTCAGCATCACACAGTGATTGATCTCCGACTCTCTATGTTATATGTACAGTCACTATCTTTTCAGAGCAAAAACATATGGTATAATCTGACAATGGACAGGGTACTTGAAATTAGAGCTGTCATTGAAATCCTTACCCTACTCTTGGATACATGAACTCGTCCTTTTATGTATATAGCAAAATAACTATGGGGGAGTATAACCAATTAATAGACTTCTAGAATTCTCAGGGATGGATGGGTTCTAGAGAAGGTGAATGCATTTTCTTAGGTGTTCATAGATTTAAAAAAATAGGATTGAAGTTTGTGCTTTGTTTTAATATAATCTCATATATTTAAAGAAATATATACTATTTTAGATTCACCACAATTTTAAGAGGTGAAAAATCTGACATAGCTAATTAAAATAAAATAAATTCTCCTGAAGGACCTCCACGACAATGGAGGTAAATGATCTCCTGTGACTGGAAAATTAAATAAATACAATGAAGGAAAAGAAACAGAAGAAGAAAACACTTGCAGTGGGTTTTCTGAATACATTTGAAGATCAGTTGAGATAATACCTGGGTGCAGAGAGGATCTGTGTGGCCTCAAACAGAAAATCAAGACAAAGGGCAGATGTGATGTCCAGAGTAAACTACATGAAAGAGATTCAGACTTAGGGCTCGATGGGACTATAGTGACCCCTGCTGGAGCCTATCTTTTTATTTTTAAACTCAAGAACCCAAGTCAGGGCCTGTGTAAGGATAATTACAATTTTCACAGAATAATTGAGTTCGAAAGCTGGGAGAAGGCTTAGAGAGCATCTAGCATTCTCTCTTTATTTCGTAACTGATGAAACAGGCCTTTAGCCCACAGAGTTTAAATGACTTGTTTTAGGTCACAGAGCTGGGATTACCAGGAAATAAAGACATCTGTCCAGTTCTTGGGCCTGTTTATACAAGTGGAGTTTTCTGTCACAACAAATAAAAGTATCTATAACACACAAAATGAGGAGGCCAAGCAAAATCTCAGGAACTTAAACTGATTTTAAAATAAACTATTCACTTGATTTGGTTAGCTAAGACTCAGTTTTGCTGAAAAGAGAAATTTCTAATCCATACTAACATGACATTCTTTTTTTTTTTCTTTCCTCTTTGGGCTTTATGAGCTTATACAACATCGTATCAGAATCAAATGTATTTTTGGAATGTTAAGTTGTTCTGTCCTTCACTAGGTTACCTATGTTCCCCACCTCGGCTGTTTTGATACATTTGAAATATTTCTTTGGGCTTGAGTATGCTTTTTATGTCCTTGCCTGTTGTTCATCTGTAAAAATCTCCTGATATTATACTAAGAAAAAGGACAAAAATGAAATCACACATATGGGAATTGCTCTTATACCAGGTTCTCTGGAAAGCCTGACTCTGACTCTTACCTTCTATTCAGTGCACTAGGGTCACCGGTTCCTGAGTGCTCTGCTTCTTCATCTTTCTCCCTTCAATCAACATCTCTCTTCCTCCACTTCATAAATCAGAGCTCCCAAGACATATCATGACCATGGGGTTTGTGCATTCACTCTCCTATCATTGTACTGGGAGACAAGTTCCTGGTCCCTGCTTATATTCTTAGGTAGTATGGAAACTTTGGCAAAGCCACTTTTCTCCTTCTACATTTTCAGTTCTGTGATCTTTAAATGAGTACAGTATTGGCTATATTTACTTCACAGTGTTTCAGTGAGGTTCAAATAAGATAAAGTATTTGAAAGAGCTTTGAAAAACAAAGAATTATGTATAGGATAGTTTCTGAGATATTATTTTTATTATTTTCTTTGTAATTTTTTTCTTCTCCAACTATTCAAGCAGATAGCCAGATTCTTTTTTTTTTTTTTTTAACTTGGGGAATTTTTTGCATGGGGAAAACTTAAGCTATCTGAGGTTTAAAATTTTCCTCTTATCTTTTATAGAAAAGATTATGCTAGGAACCCTGGAGAAGGAAGGAAGAGGAGGGATTTAAGCAACGAGAACAAGATAGAAGTTTGTTCCATTCAGACTAGAAAGGGTATAGAGGCTTATTGCTTTCACACCGTACAGCCTGCTCTGAGGCTGCCCCTGAGAAGGTGGCAAGACCTCAGGGTAGAAGACTTCATGATGCAGATATTAAAACCTGACTGTCCACTCTGCTTGGCAGAGAGATGGACAGAAGTAGAGATCTACATCGATTTATGGGCAAGTGCTATTCGGCTAAGGAGTCAGGGGCTTGAAGAAACAGGATTAGGAGATTGGTTAAAAGGAAGTCTGAAGAAGAGTTATACGGATGGACCTCTCAGAGTGGGCAGTGTGAGGATATCTGTGTCCTATAAAGAAGCTTACTAAAAGGTACCCGTTGAAAAAGATCCTCAATAATCAAGTAAACAGTATGACCAGTCTTGCGGATATCAGTTACTGTCTTCCCCAGTCACCCTGGTGCTTGATAATGGGCCTGGCAAGAGTGTGGGCTCAAGAATATAGGCTTCCCTTCACCCAGGCTGATCTGGCTACTTGCACTGATTAGTGCCTATCTCATCAACGTCAGAAATCCACATTGAGCTCCTAAAATGGCATCAATTCTAGGACTTGTCAGCCACCTAATGGCAGATGGATTACACTGAACCTCTATTGTCATGGGGGAAAGACACCACCTGGATTTGGATTTGCCTTCTTTGCCTATAGTGTTTCTGCTAGAGTAAACTGCTTTCTTTACTTTCCTAGAGCCCCATAAAATATTTCTTTTGACTAAGGAACTCCATGAAAAGAATAAGAATTGAAGACATGGTTTCATGTCCATAGGGAGAAGCTGCCTTGATAGAATGGTGGAATGATCTATTGACAACCCACTTATGTTACCACTTGTGGGACTGGGGAGCTGTCCCACAAGTTATACTGAATTCTCTGAGCCAGAAACCAATATATAATGCTATTTCTCCCATAGCCAGGCTACTTATAATATAGAATTATAATGAGTTGTGGCCCCTTCATTATAATTGCTAATGACCTAATCACATAACTTGTATCTCCAGCCCCACAATGTTATGCTCTTAGTTTCCAAGGAGGAATACTTCTTCTAGGAAACACCAGAAGAGTTCCACTGAATGGGAGCTGAGACTGCCACATCAGCCACTTGAGTTCTTCATGCCACCGAACCAGCAAGCAGAACAGGGGATTACTGTATTGGCTGGGGCAATCAATTCTAATTATAAAGTAGGAGAAGGGTTAGTACTACACAGCAAAGGGAGGGAGGACTATGTCTGGAAGCCCAGGGATTTTCTGGGCAACTCTTAGTACTCCCATGTCCATGGTAGAATCTACTAGAAGATTAGAGCAACCCAAGCCAAGCAAGAACCATTAATGGTTCAGCTTTTTCAGGGATGGAAGTTTAGGTCACCCTAACTGACAAACAATCACAACTAGCTAAAGTATTATCTGAAGACAAAGGGAACAGGGAAAAGGTAGTGGACGAAGGGACTTGCAAATACCAACTATGGCCCATAAACTGTGTAGAAATAAGGACTACAATCATCATGCATATTTTTTTTTTCTTTTCCTTTTCTTCCCTTAAGTCTTCAGTATCTGAATCTAATTATGGAATAGGCCTGGGTCTGGAAGCAATGAGAAGTAGTGGGTTTGACCTTGAGGAGATTCCTTAAACTCTGACAAATCGACTACCTCAGGTAATATTAAAACAGGTTATAAGGCAGAGAGAGACTAAGATTACCAGACAGGGGAGGAAGGATTGCTTCTATTGACAACTAAGACTCAGTGGGATTTGGCGATTCAAGGCAGCTGGATTTGTTAGAACTTGTCCAAGTATTCCCATTCTCAGGATCCCACTCTCCTAATCAATGCCTAGAAAGCCTGCATCGTAATGCATAAAGTTGCAGAATCAAACTTAGGTTTGTCTTTTGCGTACCTCAGCCCCACTGGTACAAGAAATAAGATTTTTTTTAGGTAGTCAAGGAAGCTTTCTGACTCTCTGACAGTGCCCGGAATTAAAAATGTAAATTTCTGATTCTGTCATTTCCTTTAGGTAAGCTTTCCAGTGCAATCAGAACCACCCCACAGCTCTTATAATTTCCACTGTAACAGCCACTAAGTCTCCTAAATTCTTGTCATTAGAAGGCACCCAATTCCAGGAAAGAGTGTGATCATTTGAGGAACATTTTGTCACTGCAGGGTAATGGACCACCAGTGTCCTGTTTGCCACTGACAGTGAGATCACTACTGATTTCAAATCTAACCTATGTATATGTTAATGTACACTATATGCTCATATTACATGCTAGGTTGCTTGGGAGGAAATGGGATACAAATGAAGGCAAGAAATGGGCCCTGACCTCAAGTATGTTGTGATCTTATAATCAGTAGCTAAAAGAGTTCTGCTAAACTCTGGAAGACAAACAGCATTCTTTGAGCTGCTTCATTTCCTCTCTCTAGATGACCAGTGGGCACAATATTTGTTAAGCTGAGTTAGAGAGGAAAGAAGCAGTTTCTTGGAGTCCCAAGTAGTGACCCATATTTCTCATAGAAACAATGTTGTAAATGATGGCTATGTTTACACACTAATTCTTCAAAGCCTATTGGCCCCAAAAGGTTATTGAAATACAGTGCTATTTGTATATAAAATATAGTCTATTTCTGGCAAAATTATGAATAAGCTTTAAGTGAATAACCAGGAAGCCTAATTACCATCCAGGCATTGTTTCTATTGTAAAATATATTTCAGATCTAATATAAAACATTAAAAATATTCTTCCCCTTTCCCTCCCACCTAAGCATACATACCATACCCTGGCATCAGAGGCTAAAAGGGAATCCTCCCTTCCTGGTCACCTCTCAACAATGCCATGTGGCCTGACAGTTAAGGAATCATCCCCGCTGGCTTGGGGAGCGATCGGCAGAGGGCATGGGGGGCAGAGAGGGTCTTCTCAATGTACTGTGTGTGGACTGCCCCCCAGTACCAGGCCACCAGAGGCAGCGTTCATTCCATTTGTTCCAAGATAGAATCCTCTTCTCAAAGACACCTTTTACTCCTTTCAGAATCAGTACTTGACAAAATGCTAAATAACTTGCCAAGGGCCACACAGTAAGAAAGTATCAAAGCTAAGGTTCAAAGTTGGTCTCTCTTACTCCAAAGCCCACATTGCTTCCTCTGTGTTCTTTAGTACTTTCTAGGAAATACACTCACTTTAAAAATAGTCCACCAGACCCATTTTCCACCAATTTACCCTGATAAATGAAAGCAGGCCTTACCTCAAGCTTCCTATTCACTTTTGAGAGCTATGGTTTCAAAGCAGACAGCACATTAAAATCACCTGGGCTCTACTCCAGACCAATTAAATTAGACTCTGGGGGGTGGGTAGGGCTTTTCTTTTAAGTTCTCCATTTTATTCCAGTGCACTCCCAGGTTTGAGAACCAGTGGTGTTTGAGTATCAGACCTAGGCTTGAAGTTGAGAGCTATAATATGCTGGCTGGTTTAGCAAGGTACTTAGTGTTATACTTTAAAAAAATTCATGCAAGTTAGAATGTATTTGAGCATTTCACATTGTGTCTGGCAAGTAGTAGAAACACAATAAATGGTAGCATTAAAACTGGACACTGCTATAGAGAAAAGAAAGTGGGGTTGGAGTTGGATAGAACTGATTTCAAATCCAAGCGTTACTATTTTTAGTCTTTCATAAGTTAAATATTCTGTGGCTTAGTTTCTTAGTTTGTATAACAGTTATAATAATTCCTATCTCATAGAATTGTGATAATTAAATAAAACGTTTGTGAAACACCTGGCACATTCCTTCCATTGTCTGTAATCTATGCTAGTAAAACAGCCATTGAAAACAGTTACAGAATGTTCCTTAAATTTAGAAATATTCTGTTTTAGATGTGGAAATGTATACATTCTGTGTTTAGCATAACAAATTCAAATAACAGTGTAGATTCTGTTTATTCTATACTATTCCGTACTCTGCTATGAAGAATAAAGCATCAAGATTTGATGATCGGGTATGATAAAGGGGCTTATTGAAGAGAGGGCAGGTGGTGCCCACGGGGCCAATGAGCTGGGACAGAAATGCAGGCATCTGGACTCTTCCATCCATGCTATGAGGAAGAGCTGTTACCTGATCCAAGTACAGATCAAAGTGGCCCAGAACACAAGGGGGGAGACAGACTAGACTGTCATGACTGCCTTCATGAAACTGGGCCTGGAACAGCCTTCAGCCGCTTACGTCTCAGCGCTGTCAGTGCTGCGTAGGGGGCTGCAATCAAGATGGAATGTGTCAGCGGTGTTAAAACAAACATCCCTGCTCCAACCTGAGAGCAAAGTCTATAAATAGTAGATCCGGACATGGCTCACACCAGACCCTTGTGTAATTATTTGTCTTCACAGGATGTGCCTGGCACAAAGGGCTAAGAAATCTGGAACGGTGCCTGACATATACAAAGTACTCAATAATGCTTCTTGAATTGAACTGACCTGTGTCCTCTGCCTGGGACACTTTTCTGACTGGAACTAGATGTTACCATTTATTGGGTCCTACCAACTGCCTGGCCCTACACTAGGCACTTTATATAGAGATCATCTCATTCATCTGGCAAATTCTTGCCCATCCTTCAAGATCTAGCTCAAATGTCACCTATTCTGTTAAACCTTCTTGACTTCCCGAGGCAGAGTCCTCTGTGCTTTTGCACTGACAGCTCTTTGCTCAGTCTTCAGAAGAGCACTTACCACCTTCTACTTTAACATATCTGTTTACAAGTCTGTCTTCCCCACTGGAATGTGAGGTCATCAGGGGCATCATGTCTTTATTACTTTTTTTGTTACTGGTACTTAGCACAGCATCTGATGAAATTAATTTTCAAAACTCGCTTGCAACTCTGCTGACTAAATAATGTCATGCTGAATACATTTATTTTAAAAAAATGACATCCTTCTACACATAGAGCCAGCTAATATTTTTATATAACTGAGGAAGAAGGACAACTTTTTATATAACTGAGGAAGAATGAATTCTGAATCACAGAATTTGAAATGGTTAAGAGTGAGATCTGAGGCCTATCTGCACACACCAGCTGTGAGAATCAGCACCTTCCTGTGAGAATCAGCACCTCACAGGAAGTGCCTGATATGCTTCCACTAGCACCTTCCTTGGGACCATATTGGTGTTCTCAGGATATCTATAGTACCTGGTAACTGTCTTCTGGCAGGACCTGTGGGCTGCAACAAAGAAAGAGAAACATGAGAGGATTTATACATAAACACACTCCTCATTTTTCATTAAAGCATTATCACCTGAAGTCTTAAACTCTAGTTATAAAATGGAGAAATAACACTTGCCTTATAGATGTAGTGAGGATTAAATGAAATAATGTATATGAAGTATCTGATTCAGTGACTAATTTATTGCTAGCTAAAAAAAAAGTGGTAGCTATTTTATTATCCCTCAACCAAGAAATAGTCTATTAACCTTCCAGCTTTCTGACTCCTTTATTGCCATTGAACAGTGTGGAGCTGGGAACTTATCAAGAAAAAGTCCTCGAGTCCCAGGTGTTTGACGTGAGCAAGTGGTTGAATGATGGTACCACGTAGTGAAATGGAGAGGACTGGGTGGGGAGGAGAGTATTGGTAACTGGGCATGTTAAATTGGAAATTCATATTAACTATCCAAAAGGGATGTAACAGACTGTTGAATATGAGTCTGGAGCAAACATCAGCAAATATTTAATATTAAAGTCATAGGATTAGATGAAATATCTATGGAGAAAGCATACATATATTAAATGTAACTTTTCTTTTTTTCATAGTTATAAAATCTGTTCTAAATTTTGCTTTTTCTACTTAGTATATTATATTCATCTTTCTATGTCAGTACATACACATAGATTTGCCTGGATATACTATAATTTATTTAATTTATTTCTAATTATTGGACATGTAGGGTATTTTCAACTTTTCAATATTATACACTCTACAAATATTTTTGAGAGTTTGTGCAGGTTGATCTGAGGGGAAAATCCTAGAAAACAGAATTGCTGGGTCAAAGGGCATGGTACATTTAAAATTTTGAAAGAGAATGCCAAAATGCCCTACAAAGTGGATAAAAATTAAAATTTACACTCCCACCAAGAGGGAAAGAGGGGGCTATTTTCCAATGCTTATTCTAGCACTTGAATGAGAAATGGTATTTCACTGATATTTTAATGTAATTCTTTTTTTTTTTTTTTTTTTATGGCTGTGTTGGGTCTTCGTTTCTGTGCAAGGGCTTTCTCTAGTTGTGGCAAGCGGGGGCCACTCTTCATCGCGGTGCGCGGGCCTTTCACTATGGCGGCCCCTCCCGTTGCGGGGCACAGGCTCCAGACGCGTAGGCTCAGTACTTGTGGCTCACGGGCCTAGCTGCTCCGCGGCACGTGGGATCTTCCCAGACCAGGGCCCGAACCCGTGTGCCCTGCATTAGTAGGCAGACTCCCAACCACTGTGCCACCAGGGAAGCCCAATGTTATTCTTACTTATGAGTGAGGCTGAACATCTTTTCATGGGTTTATTGGAAATTTGTATTTCTTTTTTGTCATTTTTCTAATGGGTTGTTAACTTTTTTCTTATTCTTAAGGGTAATTGAAGGTAAGAGAAATTTAGCCTTCTTCCCCTCATAAGTGTTTCATTTCTCCCTCTTTGTAATGTTTGTCTTCCAAGGGGACTTCTACATCAGGCCACATTTGTTATCAGGTACTGTACTTGCCTTCCTGCTGTAAACAATTAGAAAACAGGATAAAATATACAAAACAACTCTTTCAGAAACTGGTCGCAGACAGAATAAGACTGTGATCCCTAAGAGAAGGGAAACAAATGAATGATCCATAGAATTGCTCTGGAGGCACATTTTGGATCACAATGCGGAGAAGTGAAGCCAAGCCGAGTACAATAATCTTGCTAAGTTGGGGAAACAGAGATCAGAAATAGAGGAGGCGGAGGATGCTGGATATTGTGGGGTGGGGTGCCGGTGAGGAGGGAGCTATTCAAAGGAAGACTCCAGAAATCTGCACAGGGCTCCTCTGAATCTGAAACACACTGCAAATAAATAGACTTAAACTTTATGGGCCAGGCAAAGAACAACCAGGGAACTGTAAGTTGAACACTTCTTCAAGGTCACAAAGGGCTCCAAGTTCTGACCAGCCAGAGTAGAAGACTTGTTGAGTATCCAGGGCATTAAATGACCTCAAATAGGTCATATGTTCCTAATTAGATTAAACTAGGCCTGGACTAAAGGCTACTGTAGACCCACCCTAGCAAACTTCAAAGTCAGCCTCAAAAGCATCAAGCTGATCTACAAGTAACTTACCTGCTTGTCTAAACCAACTTCAATACTCATTAAAGAAAGACAATAATATTTAGATACTCTATAACATAGCATTTACAATTCCCTACATCCAATAAAAAATTGGAAGACATACAAATGTGCATGAAAATGTGACTCAAAATGAGGAGAAAAAAACAGCCAATATAATAGACACACAAAAAAAAGACATGGATGATGGAATTTGGAGACAAGGATTTTAAAAGTCATTATAGGGGCTTCCCTGGTGGCGCAGTGGTTGAGAATCTGCCTGCTAATGCAGAGGACATGGGTTCGAGCCCTGGTCTGGGAAGATCCCACATGCCATGGAGCAACTAGGCCCGTGAGCCACAATTACTGAGCCTGCGCGTCTGGAGCCTGTGCTCCACAACAAGAGAGGCCGCGATAGTGAGAGGCCCGCACACCACGATGAAGAGTGGCCCCCACTTGCCACAACTAGAGAAAGCCCTCGCACAGAAACGAAGACCCAACACAGCCAAAAATAAATAAATTAATTAATTTTAAAAAATTATAAAAGTCATTATAAATATGCTCAAAGTTTTAAAAGAAAACATGAACATAATAAGGAAAGAAATGGAAGATATAAAAAAGAACCAAATGGATTTTCTAGGGATGAAATATAATATCTGAAATGAAAATGTCATTTGAGGAGATTAATAGATGATTAGACACTGCAGGAAAAAAAAATCAATGAACCAGAAAGATACCAAATAGCTGTCAAAACTGAGGCACACAGAGAAAAAGGGAGTGAAAAATATATTAACAGAGTCTCTGTGACCTGTGGGACAACATCAAATTGTCTAATTAATATATGTGCAATTACAGTCCTAGAAAGGAACAGGGAAGAAAAAATATATGAGTAATAATGGTTAGACTTTTTCCAAAATTGATGAAAGCTCCAAACCCTCAAATCCAGAAAAGCCAATGAACCACAAGCAGAATTAACAGAAAGAAAACCATATCAATGCACACCATATTAAAACTGCTGAGAACCAATGATAAAGAAAAAGTCTTAAAAGTAGTCAAAGAAAAAGACATACTACATACAAGAACAATGATAAATATTACCACTGATGTCTCATCAGAAACAATGCAATGTAGAGGACAATAAAAGGACATCTTTAAAGTACTTGAAGGAAAATAATGGTAATAGAGAATTTTACACCCAGTGAAAATATCCCTCAAAAATAAAAGTGAAAAATGCCTTTTTTTCAGACAAAAAAAACCTGAAAGACTGTTTCACCAACAGTCCTGAAGTAAAACAAATGTTCAAAAAATGTTTTCACGCTGAAGGAAAATGATTTCATACAGAAACTTCAATCTACACCAGTGGTTCTCAACTGTTGACAGTTTTGTCCCTGGGGAACATCTGCCAATGTCTGGAGACATTTTTGGTTAGCACGATTTGGGGGAGAGCTGTTATTGGCATCTAATAAGTAGAGCCAGGGGTGCTGCTAAACATCCCGCAATGCATAGGACAGTCACCCACAGCAAAGAATTATCCAGCCCAAAGTGTTAATAGTGCTGAGTGTGAGAAATCCTGGTCTACACAAGGGAATGAAGAGTGCTGGATTAATAAATATATGCATAGACATAAAGACTTTTTAAATAAAATTAATTGCTAAAGGCAAAAATAGTAACAATGTATTAGGGAATATATAACACGGGTAGAGGTAAGATGTATGACAGCAACTACACAACTGGATGGGACAGGAGAAATGGAAGTACATCGTTATGAGGTTCTTACATTATACATTAAGCAGTAAAATATAATTAATTGGAAGGTAGACTGTGATAAGTTAAAGATGCATATTATAACTCTAGAGCAACCACTACATAAATGAAACAATCAGGCATAGTGAATAAATCACTAAAAAATACTCAATATGAAAGAAGATGGAAAAAGAAGAAAAATGGAACAAAGAACAGGTGTGACAAATAGAAAACAAATAGCAACATGCTAGACTTAAACCAAGTCATACTGATAGCTGCATTAAATCTAAATATTCCCAATAGAAGGCTAAGGTTGCAAGATTAGATTTAAAAAGCAAGACCAAATTATATCTGGTCTACAAGAAACCCACTTTATTTTATTTTTGTAACGTTTTTCTTTTTCTTTTCTTTTTGGCTGCACCACATGGCTTACAGGATTTCAGTTCCCCGACCAGGGATTGAACCCAGGCCATGGCAGTGAAAGCACCGAATCCTAACCACTAGACCACCAGGGAACTCCCAAGAAACCCACTTTAAAAATAAAGACACAGATAGGTTGAAAGTAAATGGATGGGAAAAGATACACCATGCAAACACTGATCCTAAGCAATCTGGAGTGACTATATTAATACAAGGTAAAGCAAATTTCAGGACAGAGAATATTACCAGATATAAAGAGGGACATTTCATAACCACAAAAAAAGTCAATTTAATTAATCACAAAAGCATAACAATTGTAGATATGTATTTCATCCAATTACAGAGCTTCAAAAGACATGAAGCAAAAATGGACAGAACTTCAAAACTCCGCTCCTAGTAATTGATAGAATAAGTAGATAGAAAATAAGTAAGGATATACATAACTTAAACAACCCTACGTGACCTAATTGACACCTTGAACCCTATACTCAGCAACAACAGGATACACATTCTTTTCAAGTGCTCCTGAAACATTCATCCAGATAGACCATCTGCTGGGCCATAAAACCAGCTTCAAAGAATGAAAAAGGATTGAAATCATACAGAGTATGTTCTTTGATTAGAATAGAATTAAACTAGAAATCAGTAACAAAAATATATTTAGAAAATCTCCAAGTATTTGGAAACTGAACAACATACTTGTAAATAATCGAGGTCAAAGAAATAATCACAAGAAAAACTGGAAAATATTTTGTATTGTGCATGACTTTGTTTGATGTTTTCTTTGCCATGCTGAAATTTAAACTTTTATCTGGGCATATTTACCAAGCTACAATAGAAAAGATTGATAAATAGGCCTAGTTAATTTTAAATTTCATCATGGCAAAGAAAACCTCAAACTAATTCATGGACCTATACATGCTTGGACTATATGATATCCAGTCCAAAATTTACATTATGGTATTTAAAAAACACTCACATTTTACTCTCATACTGTTTCATTTTTGAGATTTAAATTTTTGGTGAATATGAAATTGTTCCTATCTTCATGGAGATTACAATCTAGTGGCCAGGGGTCCATATGGCTATATCTGTCCCAATGCCAATACATAATCCATCTATTTAATGGCCTAACTTAAAATGACACTTTTATCACTTAAGTAGTTTTCTTACATGCTTGTGTCTATTTTTCATTCTTTTTTTCTGTTTCACTTCTCTTTTAATTCTTCTATAAATACCGTGCTATTTTAAATTACCAGTCCTTAAAATGTTTTCATATCCATTAATGCTAATTCTCTCTCATTCCTCTTTCTCATCAACATTTACCTAGCTATTCTGAAATATTTGTTACATTTAAAGATTAACTGATGTTTTAATTGGAAATTACTTTGCATTTATAGACTAAAGAGAATGACATTTATACATCATTGAGTCTTCCTATTCAAGAATAGGGTATGTCTTTCCATTTATTATTTGAGTTTTAATATTTTCTTCATATGGAGCAGTGGTTTTTTTACCCTGGTTGTACATTATAATCACTTAGACAGTTTAAAAAAATACAGATGTTTAGGCCCCACCAGCAAAGGCTTAACTGGTTTGGTGTAGAGCACAGGAGTTGTGTATTTATTAAGAGCTTAACCCCAGTCAGGGTTAAGAACTAGCAAGGTAGGGCCTGCATACTTCTAGCTGAGTTCTCTCCTTGGGTGTTTTCACTTGCTTTGGCTTAGTTTTGGCTGTTATTTTGAATGGCATCTTTTTTGTTCATTATATTTTCTAATTGATTACTTTTTGTATAAAGAAAATCTATGATTTCAGGGTACATTAGTTTTGTAATATACCACCTTACTGAATTTAATATACAATTTTTGTCAATTATTTATATTTTATAGGCATTAAATTATACCACCTGCAAAAATAATGACAACTTTGCCTTTTCTTGTCCTATATGTATGCCTTATTCCATTATCTTGTGTATTTGTGTTGGCTAATAATTCCAGAAAAGTAACAAGTAATAGTTATGGCTGAGGGTATCTTTAACATACTTCTGATTTTAATGAGAATATGCACAGTGTTTCATCATTAGCATTAATGCTGGCTTATCACTTCAAGAAAATATCCATCTACTAGTATTTTACTGAAAGTTTTTTAATAAGGAATGGTCCTAATTAAAGGACTGCTATTTAAATTCTATCAAGGGCTTTACAGGAATAAATTAAGATGATCTTGTCTTTTCCCCCTCTTTCTAAATACCTAATAATATGTTGAAAGAGATTTCAGATATTGAACCTTGTTTGCACTGCTGGAATGACTGGGCTTTGTTACAGTATATTGTTCTTTCAATGTACTGCAGAATTCTACTTGCTAATATTTAATTTAAAAATTGGGGTCAGTTTTATTTTCTTGCTTTCATTGCCAGGTGTTAGCATCCGTATTATGGTAGTTTAATTTTTTTGGTAAGCTTTCTGAATTTATTTTTACTCTTTAATTTACTAAAATTCTAGAACAGTGGCTTTCAGGGTATTTTTATTGTGACCCAGAGTAAGAAATGCATCTTTAAAAGGAGATCTGGCATAAACACATGCACTGTAACAAAAGTTTCAAATAGTAATACTTGCTCTATGAGTATGCACTCTATACTATTCTATTTCAGTAAAAAAATGCCTATCTCAAAACACTATTTTGAAAAATACTGTATGTTATTTGAAGAATCATCTATAAACTGGTGCTTTTCAGAGAGTAGCTCTCTGGTGATTATTCCATTTTCTTCTTTGTTTGTGTTTTTTTCTAGACAATCTATATATTAATTTCACACAGGTCTTCAAATTTATTTGCATAATAATTTTGCAGTATACTCTTTTAATTCTTTAATTCTCTCACGGAGTCTGTATATCATTTCTCTTTCTCCTTTCTCATTTAGAATATTTGTGCCTTCTTTGGAATTTCTAATATTGACTGGCTTAGCTAGTGTATTGGGTTTTTTTTTTCTCCTTAAGGAAACAGGCCATAGGTTCATATTATCAGTTCTACTGCTTTGCTGTTTCTGATTTTACCTTTTTATTTCTCTTCTGCTTTTTAAGGTTTAATCTGCAGTCTGTTTTGTAGTTCATTTTCTACTTTTTTGAGTTAAATACTATGTTATTTTTCTTCTTTCTTGTGTTCATGTTTGAAACCATGACTATCTGAACACAGCAGTCATATTCTACAGGTTTTGGTGTGTAATGTTTTAATTATTATTTTGTACACATTCTGTAATATCAGTTTTATTTCCTCTTTATACCAAAGGTTGTTTTAAATAGTTTTCATGTTTCCAAGTAGTGGAGATGTTCATTTTTATTTTGGTCATTCATTTTTTGTTAAATTGCATGGTTTTCAGAAAATGTGGTCTGGATTATTTCTAATTTTTGGAATTAATTGAGGGTGTGTGTGTGTGTGTGTGTGTGTGTGTGTGTGTGTGTGTGTGTGTGTGTGTGTGTGTGTGTGTATGCAGGCCAATGTATAGTCAATTTGGTAAATGTCTCATGAGCTTTTAAAAATAAGGTTGATTTTCAGTTAACAGGATATCTATTTCATCTGTTTCATCAACCTCACTGACTTCACTGTTCAAATACATCCTTACCAACTTTTGACGGCTTGATCCATGAAGTGAATTAAATGAGGCCACTACTATTTTGTTTCTGATCATCTTTCTTGTAGTTATGAAGTTTTTCTTCATGTATTTTTAGTATAACATTATTCAGTGCTTTAAGATTTATGAAAGGTATATCCTTTCTGTAGACCCTTTACCATCATAACATTTCCTCCTTCATCTTGTATTATACTTTCTGCCTTAAATGTCATCCCGTCTGACTAATATCATTACCCCAGCTTTCTTTTTGTTAGCATTTGCTTGGCAGACCTTTACACACTTTTTTTCTCTAGTTTTCTAGTCATTTTGCTTTAGATCTTCCTCTGTGTATATCATATATACCCATCCCTCTCTTTACAAAAGTTAAATTTATAAATTTTCAATTTAAAAAATATATCTAATACAAAAATCAGTATTAGTGATATGAATATTGTTAGGCACTACTGGTATTATTGCTATTAGATGTTGATAATGATTTTAATATTTAGTATTTATTAAGCACTTACTTGGTACCAGGCACTGTTCTTGGTACTTTACACTATTATCTCATGCAGTCCTCACAACTTGACTAACATTTCCATTTTGCAGATGAGGAAATGAAGGTTTCCTAATTTGTCCAAAGTCAGAGAGCTCATAGTTACTGGCTGGCAAATGTGTTTATTTATTCACAGGTTTTGGAGAGGGGAGGTTTTATAATCTTGTTTCCAGTCTCCTATTTATTCTCCACTTTGTACTAGTAAGTATCCCATGTACCTACCATTCTAGCTACACCCAAGAAACGGTTGGTTTGGCCCTTAGTCCATACTCTATTCCATAACTTTGCACTTGCTCAAGTGCTGTTTATAACTATTACCCACTCCTCTCTAGGGGTAGGGCAATGTTGTACATAAATATACTCAGCGCCTACCCACAACCAAACAGTTAGTGTTAAATAAATATTTGATGAAATGAAATTCTAAGCAGAGTCTTTACCACGTTTTATCAAGTATTTAAATTTCACCTGTTCTCCAAACCTATGGATTCCAAGGGGGGAAAGCAGCGCGGAGTAGGGCGGGGGGGAGGGATGAATCGGGAGATTGGGATTGACACGTATACACTAATATGTATAAAACTGATAACTAATAAGAACCTGCTGTAGAGCACAGGGAACTCCACTTTGCTGTACAGTAGAAATTAACACAACACTGTAAAACAACTATAACCCAATAAAAATAAATAAATAAATAAATAAATTTCACCTGTTCTCTCATTGGATTTCTCCTCTGAGTCTGAGTGAAGATGGAAAATATTAGATTTATTCATATTTAAAATTAAGGTAGAATATTTGATTGTATTACAGTGGATTTAAATTCATTGTATCATGTAAAAATGTCCAACATTTAACACAGATTTTGAGTCTTAATAATAGTAATGCCTTACTTATGGATTTTATCAGTAAATTCTGGGATGATATAAAAAAAACAGAGAAGATATATAAAACTGAATTCAAGGTTTAACCTGAAGTCCCTTAGAAAAATTGATAGTACAGGTGATGTAGTTCTTAGAGTTCCCAGCAGGGGCCAGAATGTTCATGTTTATGGACATTCACATTAAATGACAATGTTTTTACTGTAATTCAAGATTGTATCTATTTTTAAACCAATAAGAAAGTCAGATAGAACTTTTTATAGTTAAAATTACTAAAAACTTCTGACTTATTAATTTAAAATTTCAAGAATGTAAATATATAATTCAAAATAGCGAAAAATGAGTTTGACAGAAGTAGTAATGTTCTGTAACGAAAGGCTGACCCCTAATATCTGAGCAAATGGGTATACAAAGTACTTTTAGTCAGTAGACACTAAAACCCCTACACTAATTGCCAAACTCAGGTCACTGGGTCTTTCAGTTGCCAAGCCAGACTATGGACTGGGTCCAAGAACAAAGGGCACCACTGTGGCGTTGACCCAGGAAATTGGGCACTGACCCTATTTGTTAATTTTAGAATATTAAAAAAATTCCTAACTCAATATAAAAGAAGTACTGGTGCTTCCAAAGTATTTCAATGCCAATTGCCTTTGTGAATCAAATAAACTGTTTTTAATTTAATTCTTATTTAAGTCATGTAACCTTTCTCTGGACCTCAGTTTCTCCATCTGTTCAGGAGTACATTAGATATGATAATCTACTAGAATTCAATTCTTTTTCCTTAGACAAAAAGCATCTTTTTTTTTCCTGTCTCTAGTTCTTGGCATAGTCTCTATCACAAACCAGGTGCTCAGTAAATGTTTAATGAACAAATAAATGAATAAATAAACAAATGAATAAATTTTTAGAGAGGTCTTTCTAGGAATTTACAAAAGAATTTGGAAACAGAATGCCTCTGAAAGCCAATCTTCTGCGAATTATGAAAAACAATGCTTTAGGCAATTCCAAGGAAATAAGAAAACATTTTCTGAATACTCTTGAAAAGAACTGAATTCTTTCATGGCTATCACTACTTCCAAGTCACTAACTGAGTAAAGAGGGAGTTAATTTTTTTAAAGTGTTTTAAGACTTTAAATTTTAAAACTAAATCTAAAAAAAACTAAAAAAATTTTTTTATGTGCAGAAACATACTCTGTATTGAGTCAATGGTTCCCAAAGTTCCCCCAGAACAAAACCCTGAAAATTGCAAGATTTTCTCTTGGGGAGTGGTTGTTTGATGGAAGGCTTATCTTAATAATAAGGGAGGGTAAAGATTTCAAAACTAAAGGTGTAATTGTGCCAATTCAATCTATATTTCATCTGCTCCAGAAATCACGTGCTTGTTCTAAAATAAACAAAACCATCATGAAGGAAATCAGTCATCCAAAATAATGAAAATGAACTCCTTATACTCTGTTTCTCATCTGTAAATTTTTAAAATTTTACTTCATTAAACTTGGGGACAAATGTATAACTGCAGGCAGAAATTTCTGTGCCTTCTTAATCCAGAGAGGTGGGCAATGGTGTGGAAGTTTAGACCAAAAGTGAGCATGTAGATGTAGCAAATTTGACAGCCCAACTAGAGACTGCTATATATTATATCAGGGAATTTGAGACATCCCTGCCTGCTATCTCACTGCATGTACATTCAACATAAAGAAAAATAAAATTCAAGTCCAGCAAAAGGGGCTAAAATTAGTGAATCACAGACTTTTTCCAGACACCAGCCACTGCCTTTGGGCAAAGGACTTAAGTAGCTGTGCTTACTTGCTATTAATAGAATAAAGAAATTATTTGAGCCAGGTCCTCAAAGCTTGAATAATATAAAGATTCATTCTCAAGGAAAAACAATTTTTTCGAGAACTCTCATAGATAAAAGTCAACCCCTATCACTTTAGATGACACTTGAAGCCAACTTGATTATAGTAAAAAACTCAATTGTAAACACTTTTTAAAATAACACTGTAGACACTGTATTTGTAGACACTGTATAAAATGAAGACATCAAAGATGTAAGGTGGCTATCTGGATGATCCAGAATATACATCAAAAACTAGGTTTTATAATGATACAAATGAACCTATTTACAAGACAGAAATAGAGTCACAGATGTAGAAAACAAATTTATGGTTATCAAGGGGGAAAGGGGGAGGAGGGATAAATTGGGAGATTGGGGTTGACATATACACACTACTATATACAAAATAGATAACTAGTAAGAACCTACTGTATAGCACAGGGAACTCTACTCAATACTCTGTAATGACCTATAGAGGAATAGAATCTAAAAAAGAGTGGATATATGTATATGTATAACCGATTCACTTTGCTGTACAGCAGAAACTAACACAACATTGTAAGTCAACTATACTCCAATAAAAATTAATTTTAAAAACTAAGTATATATTTTGAAATTACTTATGGAACTCATAGACACCCCTGGGAAGCTAAGGAACTTAGTTGGAAAGAGCATTCTGGGAAATAGGTTGATTTCTGGCCCACCTGGGCTGGCTATTCAAGGAGCTATGCCTTGGGGTAAACTGAGGCAATAAATTCTATCCCAGTTTCAGGGGAAAATGCCTTCCTGCTGGTATAAGGAGAAAGCAGGGAGAGAAGGAGTACTTTACAACAAAGAATATGGATAAGGAGGAGACTATAACACACATAATCAGTTCACAGTCTCCCTACCGGGTCAAGGCAAAGAAGATTGTTCAGCCTTTGCCTTGCCTACACACACACACACACACACACACACACACACACACACACACACACACACTGCCCTTCTGAGATTTCTTTTCTGCTCTCTGGCTGCTTTTGACTCAATTTGAACTAAATAGAACCTGTGTTGGGTAACGGCTCTGGTAGTCTTAAATAGTGGTGTCACAGTGAGCATGGTCACTCCCTAGCAAGGTCTTGTTAATAGCTACACAGTGTCTCTGCATAGTCACAGATCATTGAATGCAAAAGTTCTAGTGGAATGTTAGAGTGTTCGGTGCGCTAGCACAGAACTGCTAGAGGTGGCAAGGACACACAGGGACCTCCCAGTAGTGGTACTCTCTACGAGGGCGAGTAAGAGGGAACCCAATAGAAATGTTATGAACCACAGAGCAAACCGAAAACACAACAAGAGCCATTTAGAAAGTCTATAAATATAAACATAACAGGGCTTCCCTGGTGGCGCAGTGGTTGAGAATCTGCCTGCCAATGCAGGGGACATGGGTTCGTGCCCTGGTCTGGGAAGATCCCACATGCCGCGGAGCAACTAAGCCCATGAGCCACAACTACTGAGCCTGCGCGTCTGGAGCCTGTGCTCCGCAACAAGAGAGGCTGCGATAGTGAGAGGCCCGCGCACCGCGATGAAGAGTGGCCCCCGCTTGCCACAACTAGAGAAAGCCCTCGCACAGAAATGAAGACCCAACACAGCCAAAAATAAATAAATTAATTAATTAAAAAAATATATATATATAAACATAACAATATATTATGAATATAAAAGTATACCTACTGAAAAATTAGGAAGTTGAACTTTCTTGTATTTAAGGAGACATTCATTCATTTATTGGTTCAGTTATCAGTAAACACATTTGAGAATTGTAATAATCTATATAATTAACACTAACACTAAGTCTTTTGGGTCTAGTCTCTTTTTTCAATGGAAAAAAGAGGAAGCAAAATTATAACTTAATTTTTATTCTTTGTATTTCAAATGTATAATGAATAAACTAGAGTTCCCACTTTGGAAAGGAAGGAGGAGAGAAATCACATTTTGAAGCTTTCCTGAATTAATACTACCTCTAAAGGACAATGGAATGCAAACGTTTTGTTAACTGGGACATTATTATGACACACTGCCATAATATGAATGTTATCACCTCAAGGCTGACCTGAAAACCAACTAAAGAAATCCCTCAAGACCAGATTGCAGCCTACACCCTAGAATTGACAAATGTTGTGCAAATGTCCTCTAGAGAACCTACAAGTTAGTAGTTGGTGATTATAAAACAATAAAATTTATATTTCTGCTCTTGGCAATAATTATGTATCAGTAAATAAATACACAGTGTCTAAAAATAACCATGTTTGAGGTCTCATTAAAAGTATAACTATAGATATTAAGATGAGGGGACTTCAAGTTAGAGGGAAAAAATTCAATTGAAGCAGTATAAAATGTATTACTTTGGGGGAAAGTGTGGTCTGGGGATCCCTGGAGTGAAGACCCTTTCAGAGAGTCTGTAGAGTAAAAACTATTTTCATAACAATGCTAACATTTTCTTGCTACTCTCATTTTTTCTTATATGTATAGTGGGGTTTTTCCAGAGGCTCCATGATATGTGACGACATCATCACTCTGTCAGCAAATAGAATATATGCTTGCATACGTCTATATTCTAACATTTCTCATTTTTAATTTATAATATGTTAAATATTGATAGATATGACCCACACAAACAAAAGCTTTTGAGGATCCTAAATAACTTTTCAGAGTAAAGGAATCTTGAGACCAAGAAGTGTGAGAACTACTGTTTTAGGTGATACACCTCAAGTTAAACGGCCCAGCTCATCAAATTTCTTCCTGTTTTATATTGAAGAGACTAGATTGTAGGCTTCACGAAGACAGTGACTGTTTCTGTCTGGCTCACTGTTTTCTCCTCAGAATCTAGCATGGTACCAGGCACATAATAGGCATTAGAATATTTCATAAAATAATAAATGAATTAATACAGTTAACACTGAAACAGCGCAGGGGTTAGGAGTGCCAACTGGTCTTCCAGTTGAAAATCTGTATATAACTTTACAGTCAGCCCTCCATATCCAAGGTTCTGGCATCTGAGGATTCAACCAACTACAGATGGTGTAGTACCATAGTACACATTTAGCGAAAAATGTGCATATAAGTGGACCCTCTCAGGTCAAACCCGTGTTGTCCAAGGGTCCACAGTACATACATACATGCATACATGCATTCATAAATGACGGCTTTGCCAAATGACTTATTCAAGGTCACATAAAATGTCAGCAACAAACCCAGAACTATATTCCAGATTTCCTGTCTGCTATTCCTATACTGCTACTCCCTGGCTCAAGGATACTTTTGTTTTTGTTCATTTTTGTTCTGTAATCTATTGAAAGCATGGATAATCAGGTATTGCCACTGTGAGATGACTACCTTTCTCATGCTGTTATGTGAGTTGAGCACTATACAATTTTTTTCTGCCTTAAGCATAATCAGAACAGTGTGATACCAAAGGGCTATCATCACAAGGAAGTGGCAAGAGTGATCAGATAAAATACAACTTTCTGTTTTTTTCCCACAGCAGAGTTGAATTTTTCATGATTCAATCTTATTCTAATTCCTAGTCTCCTCCTTTCTTTGGCCACATCATTAAACTTCTGGCAAGCTTTTACGTTAATGCACTCAGTAGTTCCCAGACTGCAAAGAGTAAAACCATAAATGTTTTTTGGGAAATATGCCTTATACTCTCAAAGTTGTTTTGAAACATCCCCCCCTGGTATTTGTAAGAGAGAAGAGAGAAGTTTGCTTCCTACCTTACTTATGGTTATAGAAATGTAAGGCCCACCCAGGACAAAGAAGAACAGTGGGAAAGAAAAATACAAGTCTTGTGAAGAGGTGAACTGGCCACCTAAATTGACTCCTGTGAGAAACTGCTTTCAAAGATGGCAAACCTAAGACAAAGCCAATAAGCTGGTCGACCATGCCCTCCCATCAACTAGAAGGAATTCTCTACTCACTCATCCTAATGACACAGTCCTGTCTTCATGAAAGCAGCCAAAGCCAGGCCTCCAGCGGTCAGACCACAGTGAAGGTTCCTACTGCTGGTGAACCTTCCTGCTCTGGGGCCTTGGGAAGGTTGTTGTCACTGACACTGGAGAAGGAATATATGTTCTTGAAACTTCTTGAGGACCTCTTAACTCATTCATTACTGATGTCTAGAGGCACTGATTGAATATAGTTGATTCTCAATATTCATAGTAGTTATGTTCTATCAAATCACTGCCAACACTGAATGAGTGATTACTGAGCCACTGCTCCTAGGGGAAACACAAGGTTACATCCTGTCAGCATCTGGTCACATTTTCATCAACCAATCAATATATAACCTTGCTTTATGTGCATTTCTGTTTTAAAATATCTTATTTAATATATATTGCTGATTCATTAACATTGGATTCACAGCCAGAAGCCCTATAACTGAAGCCTGAACAAAGCTTACATAACACACATATTTTTCCATAAGGAAATTTTTTCCCTAAGTTCTATCACAACCTTCTTTTTCAAAAATTGTGGTAAAACATACATAACAAAATTGACTATTTAACCATTTTTAACTGTACAGTTCAGTGGCATTAAGTACATTTACACTGTTGTGCAACCATAAGCAACATCCATCTCCAGAACTTTTTGATCTTCCCAACTGAAAACTCTATCTATTGAACAGTGGCTTTCCCCCATCGCACCCCACCCCTCCTCCAGTCCCTGGCAACCACCATTCTATTTACTTTTCATCACAGCCTCCCTGTGCCTAGGAGCACAGCACTTCAGCACTATGCTTGGGGGCCACTTTGAACAGCAGAGTCACCCCCAAAAAAACACACAAAAATGTGAAAAAAAAATGGTGCTATATAGATTGCAAAAAGGGCACTTATTAAGCATGAGGGCTGAAACAAGGCGGAGAATTGCCTTGGTTGACCTGAACTGGGATCCTGTGTATTGGAAGCCTCAAATTTTTCGCTGCTCTGTGCATGTGTGTGAATGACTATAAAAGCGCTACGAGTATTGATTACAGAGTAAAAAATGAGTTTCGGCAATGAGACAAATTTGCAAACATGGAATCCGTGAGTAATGAGCATCGACCATGTGGAAATGACGACCTTTGTTTCCTCTATTCCAGGTAGTAAGAATAAACAGCTGAAATGTGCCTTGCGATAGGGCTGCCTTAGAACATTTTACTAGAGAGCTAGCCTACGTGAATTGATAATTGGCAGCTACAAACTGAAGCAGTTCTAGTTCATGTGGAGGATAAATTTAAGCATAATCTCAAACCCCTCTGCATGAAACAAAGACCAAGTGCTCAAGTACTAGTTATCAATCACTTACTGTGTGACAGGCAGAATACTCAGCAATTTACATGTATTATTGAATTACATCCCCCCCAAAACTCCATGAGGAAACTGAAGGTTAGAGAAGTTAAGTATCTCATCCATCATTACATAGTTAGAAGTGGCAAAATTGAGATTTGAACTCAGGTCTATCTGACTGCAGAACCTGAGGTCCCAACTGCTATGCAATTCTAATAGAGTTAAAAAAAAAAAAGATTTGATTTACTCAGAAGTATATAGAAGCATATGCTACAATCATTATAATATTACAAACATTTATATGCTGAAAAATAAATCTACCAAACAAATAAAACTTTATAAACCTGATCTAATACCGCTCCACAACAATAAATATCTGAAATCTTTCAGGGCATCTGGTTTGTGTCTGGTTTTCCTTAATCTTTAATGATGGGCAAATCTAATGCATTATGTAAGGCCATTTTTTCTCAAGAGATGTAGATACCTCTTAAGAATTTGATGAAAATGCATTAACTTTTCAGGCTACTGAGTTGCATTTTAGTGCACTGAGGCAGTAAATTAGTGTACAATGTGCAAAAGTAGTGACCTAAAAAAATGAATATTTGATATGAACCACTGCATTCTCTTGGAAAAAAAAGTAATGGATTAACTCTCTTAGGAGTCCTTAGCTTCCCCAAAAGAAGTAGGAAGAATAAATCTCCTGTGGCCTGGAAACAGCTTCTGTTTCTCGCTGGCTATGTTTGTTTAGCTCTTTAATAGTTCATTTGATTAGATCTTGTGGCTCCCAAAGCTAAGGTTGAGAGTTTGATCCCTACAGAGGCCACTTAAATTTAGAGAACAAAAAGCTCTATTCTCTGCTCCCAGACCTTACCCCAAATCCCTGCCAGGTGTCTGCCCTCTGGTCAAATGAGAAACTGGCAAAGGGGTGCAAACCTAGCACAGTATTGGGAAATAGAAAAATGGGCACCCTTTATTATGGTGCTCCTTTCCTTTTATGTGTCCACAATATTTGGATATAATTTATAGAGAGTAGATACTACATTTTTTCTTTTACCACTGGAAATCTGAGGAAAACTTCATTACCAGTCATAAAATTCATTATCTTAAGCTTATTCTAAGTTATTCTAAGCTTATTCTAAGTTCAGATAGCTGACATTATCCTCTTGGTAATAAACAATGAAAAAACACATCCTCTGAGCAATATTAATCTGCAACTTTGGGATAGGAAATAATAGTAATCAGTCAAAAACTGAACACAATTTTCATATGAATAAAAGATATTAAATTATTTAAAAATAATTCCATGAGCAGTTTAATATTAAAAAGTATGATCTTCATTATGTGTTAAGAATTCATTCAGGAAAACAAGTTTCTCAAATTATAGCCAAAAATCTTTTACTAGTATCACTATCTTAACTTTAAATTTAAAATTTAAATCTGTATTTCCCTAATTACACAGTACTAAAAATAATTTACTACAACAAATAAAAATTCTTTTACTTCAAATCCTTGCCTAAATAATATAAAATCATTTTATTTTTTGAGGAAAAGACATTTCAACTTTTTAAGTATGAAGTGTAAATTAAGATTTACTTATTTAAATTATAATTTTAAAGTTTCATATATAAAGATGAACAAGATCTAAGTGTGGTTTATATTATTGTTAACATAGATTTTAATTTTTCAAATGTCACATATATCTTTCATTATTTGTAGATTTATTTCTTTTATGAAGTAGTCAAATGAATCAGCTCACCCTTGACTGTAACAAAATACTGTTTGGTGACTTGTGACAGACAGGGTTTTAACCTCTGACAGCGAGATTCATTGTGGAGCAAGAGCCAATCATAGATCCTGACGACACTTGTCTCATCAAAGTTGGAATATAAAAAGCCACTTGGAATACAGTATAAAAGATTCACTGGTGTGGCAAGTTGTCTCTCAGACTGTGCAGGCATTAACATTTTGCTTGGCATTACTCAAAAGCAAAAGAAAAGTAAAAGGAAGAAATAAGAACAAGGGAAAAGATTGTACTGATTTTAAAATCATGCAAAAACTGCAAATCTATGTTTATATTTACCTATTTATGCTGATTGTTGCTGGTCCAGTGGATCTGAATGAGAACAGCGAGCAAAAGGAAAATGTGGAAAAAGAGGGGCTGTGTAATGCATGTATGTGGAGACAAAACACTAAATCCTCAAGACTAGAAGCCATAAAAATCCAAATCCTCAGTAAACTTCGCCTGGAAACAGCTCCTAACATCAGCAAAGATGCTATAAGACAACTTTTGCCCAAAGCTCCTCCACTCCGGGAACTGATTGATCAGTACGATGTCCAGAGAGATGACAGCAGTGACGGCTCCTTGGAAGATGATGATTACCACGCTACGACGGAAACGGTCATTACCATGCCCACAGAGTGTGAGTAGTCCTATTAGTGTAGAGCAACAGTTCTGCTGACTGCTGTTCTAGTGTTTATGAGAAACCGATCTATTTTCAGGCTCTTTTAACAAGCTGTTGGCTTGTATGTAAGTAGGAGGGAAAAGAGTTTCTTTTTTTTCAAGATTTCATGAGAAATATACTAATGAGACTGAAAGCTGCTGCATAATTTGTTTCCTTAGAGAGCTAAAAAGCTAAAAATAAAAAATAAAATGCTTGCATGTTTAATGTGACAACTATTAACATGCTTATGCTTTCACAGCTTAATACCACCAAGGTAAGGACTGGGAGATACTACAAGCAATGTGAAAAACTCGAAATTTTTTAACTACATGAAATTTCATAACTGCATTTGGTTGTCTGAAATATGCATTTATAATAACAGGTTTTTTCATAATAAAGAGAACAGAAGAAATTTGTAGATGTTGAAGACTGTTTGGGCATTTGCTGAACACCTAGAATGACTTCTGTTATTCAAAACTATTTCTCACAGTGCTTTTATGTTCTTCACAAATTAAAGTTATCTAATTTTGAAAGCTATTACAACACTGGAAAATATGAAAAAATATTTTTTATAAATTTAGTGTATTACTAAGAGCAATGATGAAGTAAACATAGCATGATAATAATCATGAGCTAATTATCAGAAAATGCTAAGAAATAAACATTTTAATTGAGTAGGCTATGGCTCACAAAGTCCCACTTATACCTTGACCATGGTACTATTGTTAAGAGTACCCGATCTGCATATTTCCAGGCAGGCACATGCTTAATAACCTCCTGAAGTATTATTTTACTCTTCATAGGAGGGAGGACTATTACCTGTAGTATCTACATTGCTTCTGGAAGATAATATACGTCATACCATTCCTGTTGCAGGCAGTTCAAAACTATACTCAAGGAAAGGGGGACAGGCACCTTAACAGAGAAGGCATGACAAGAAAGAGTTTTGTGCCGTATGTCTGTGATCTTGCGTTATAGAGTGCTTTACCCACTTTAAACTGGACTCAAAACAGTTTCAAAATATTGTTTTTCTTATTAAGTAATTAGGTTATAATGCAACGAATAATTTTCCTTTAAGACTGTGCTATCAGATAATCCTGGAGTAGATTTGCCTTCTTTATAAACAATCTTGGAAAACCAAAAGGAAAGAAATTTCTAAGTGCTTCTGCTTACAATGACAGCCTAGCCCTAAAGACAATGTTTTCTAAGTTTTGAGAGAGCCTGAATGCAACATTTAGATTTTGGGGCTACTTACCTGCTAGTTTTGTTCCTTTAAAAGGCTATCCCAGCACCCAAACATAACAGATGTACTATATTTTCTACTAATTCCTGAGGCTCAGTTGCTCAGTGTCTTGTCCCCAGGTAATTCAGGCCTGGGGGAAGGGTTCCTTCTTCCAGACTGATTGGTACAGCTGCTCAGTAAGTGTAACTACTCAGATTCCCAAAGAATTCTAAGTGGATGTTCCTCCACAGTGTCTCTTGTTCTCTCTAATCATCATCATCTTAAAATTTCATCCACTTTTCATTCCTTAATAGAATTTTCCTTAGTCCACAGTTCTCTGGAGAGGAAGTAGGATACTCCTAAACAGCTGAAAAAACATACATCTAAGAAAATCTGAAAAGCTATAGTAATTATTTTATTTGATAGTTTTCTGAGTTATGAATGAAATTCTACATTTTTTTTTCATTTTAAAAGACTAAATATGCACACATTATTCCAATAAACATGCTCATTGATTAATATGGAGGAGTTTATTCATCTGTCATGAAAAATGATTTCAGTAACCTTTTTTTTTCTTATTCATTTATAGCTGATCTTCTAACGCAAGTGGAAGGAAAACCCAAATGTTGCTTCTTTAAATTTAGCTCTAAAATACAATACAATAAAGTAGTAAAGGCCCAACTGTGGATATATCTGAGGCCAGTCAAGACTCCTACAACAGTGTTTGTGCAAATCCTGAGACTCATCAAACCCATGAAAGACGGTACAAGGTATACTGGAATCCGATCTCTGAAACTTGACATGAACCCAGGCACTGGTATTTGGCAGAGCATTGATGTGAAGACAGTGTTGCAAAATTGGCTCAAACAACCTGAATCCAACTTAGGCATTGAAATCAAAGCTTTAGATGAGAATGGTCATGATCTTGCTGTAACCTTCCCAGGACCAGGAGAAGATGGGCTGGTAAGTGATTACTGAAAATAACATTCTAAAAACCTTATGTTTTTATTCATAATGTGAATGAATAGTAGTGAAAAACAACTACCAGTTTCCTATGCTCATAAGCCGGAAAAAGGTATCTTACCCCGATGGTAGCCCTGTACCCAATAAAAGTAGGTGTCCAATTTCATATCCTATGAAACACTCTCTTGATACTTTTAGTTTGCATGAGGACTTAAAGAAAAAAGTTACACCATAGTCCTTAACTTCTTTAGGAATTCTTTTGAATTGGGAATGAAATATAAAGTGCTTTTCATTGATGTGCTATATGATTATATAAATAAAAACATGAAGTCTTCATAGTGGATTCTAGGACATACCCAACAAAACATTTTTTTCCCTAGAAGAGTGCCAAACGTGTTAACATTTTTTGGCTTAATAAAGTGGAAAAAAATAAACTCTAAAAATTATAATTGAAATAAAATGCTTTTAATTATAGCAACTAACTAAATACAATATGTTTAGATGTATATGCTATTAAATATACTATATTTAAGATCCCTCAAGATAAATGTTCCTTATTTTCTAGGCTGTTGATGCACTGATGTATATGTGGATTACTCTGTGAATTACCCCTAATAAAATTTAAAATTTCAGGGTAGTTAACCTGTACCACCCAGCTTATTTCTGAACTGTCTTACTATTCTTTTGCAAGAGTTTACTTAGGTAATGTCAACTAATTTAATATCAGGTCAAACAGAAGACAATGCCTTATATACTATAAAAATTAATAAATACCATTTAAAACCTAGTATAAATTAAGAGTTACTCACTCTTCTGGCTTATCTATGCTTGTGTTTACTTCTGTTTTCAAAAACTTATTTAATGTGACCATATCTTTTACTTCCATTTATTGATATAATTTACAACAAAAGATTATACTTGCAAGCAATGTGTTCTTTTTAGTTTTTAAATGGTCTTGTTTGTAAAGAATATATAATTAGTAAGTCATATCTACTTTAAATGAAAACATATTCTTTAAGAGATTATACAATTTTCCAAATGATCTATTTTTCTTTAAATATGCTACATAAAATGTTACTGACTCCCAAAATGATGTTATTATTTTTTATAATCTTAAATACCAATAATTACCAGGTCTATTTTGATTTTGATACAGGATAAAAACTACTATTAATTATTTAGGAATGTGTTCTTTTTTATAGACAGCATTTTAATGATCAAAGCTGGTGATGTGACAGACGTTTTATTTATTATTAAGCAGATGGTTAATACGATGTATTCCTCAGACTTTTCCATATAAAAAGAAAAATGTCTCAAATGCATGAAAAGATTGGGGCGGGGGAAGGATTAGCAAATTATTGTTTAAATATCTGAACAGAAACATTTTTCAGTGAAAGAATAAAGGAAATATTATCGTATCTTCTTCTGAATCTGTCCCTCCCTCTCTTGGAGTTGGTCGTTCCAACCCAATATACCTACCGCTACCTTCATCACCCTACCTTCCTTTTTCCCATTACAATCTGTACAGTGCTGGGTGGTAACTATTTTGGTTTGGTGTTAATATCCAAGGATCCCTGAATAAGATCTAGTGAATGGAGGATGGATGAGTATACCTACCCCTCCAGGAGTCATCAGACATATTTAGCCACCATATTTAACCAACAAGCAGGAAGAGAGAAGCTAGCTTTTCCCCTTCCTCCTTTCTTCCCTCCTCCCTTTCTCTTCTCCTCCCTCTCTCCCTTTCTTGCCATCAATATTTTCAGAGAATCTATTATGTGCCAGGCATTCGGATACTCAAACTGGGGAAAACAAGAATAAGCAAGACAAAGATCTGACCACAGGGGAATCTGTATTGCTGCTATAGTCTTTTGAGCCATAAGGGAAGTATCAAGCCTAGTGTAAATTAAAATTCTTTAATGCTGTGGCAACATTAAAACATAAAAACAAATGTGGCAGAAGCAAAATGATTAGTTTCTTTCTTCAACAACGAGTGCTTGATGTAGGAAGGTGTTTCAGCATCTATTACTAACTCTTCTTTCCTTTTCATACAGAATCCCTTTTTAGAAGTCAAGGTAACAGACACACCAAAAAGATCCAGGAGAGATTTTGGACTCGACTGTGATGAGCACTCCACAGAATCTCGATGCTGTCGTTACCCTCTAACTGTGGATTTTGAAGCTTTTGGATGGGATTGGATTATTGCACCTAAAAGATATAAGGCCAATTACTGCTCTGGAGAGTGTGAATTTGTATTTTTACAAAAATATCCTCATACCCATCTTGTGCACCAAGCAAACCCCAGAGGTTCAGCAGGCCCCTGTTGTACTCCCACAAAGATGTCCCCAATTAATATGCTATATTTTAATGGCAAAGAACAAATAATATATGGGAAAATTCCAGCCATGGTAGTAGATCGCTGTGGGTGCTCATGAGATTTATATTTGGTTCATAACTTCCTAAAAAGTGGAAGGTCTTCCCCTCAACAATTTTGAAACTGTGAAATTATGTACCACAGGCTGTAAGCCTAGAGTATGCTACAGTCACTTACGCACAAGCTACAGTATATGAACTAAAAGAGAGAATATATGCAACGGTTGGCATTTAACCATCAAAACAAATCATACAATAAAAAGTTTTATGATTTCCGGAGTTTTTTAACTTGGAGATCAAATTCCATTTATGTTCATATATATCACAACAAATGCAGGTAAATGAAAGCAATTCTCCTTGTGTTCTGGTGAATTAAAGGAGTATGCTTTAAAGTCTATTTCTTTACAGTTTCATTTAATATTTACAGAAAAATCTATATGTAGTATTGGTAAAATGCAGGATTGTTATATACCATTATTTGAATCATCCTTAAACACTTGAATTTATATTGTATGATAGCATACTTGGTAAGATAAGATTCCACAAAAATAGGGATGGTACACCATGTGCAAGTTCCCATTCCTATTCTGATTGATACAGTACATTAACAATTCATGCCAATGGTGCTAATACAATAGGCTGAATGGCTGATGTTATCAGGTTTATCAAATAAAATACACTCAGTTAAGTAATGTTTCTCCTTTCTTCAGGTGCATTTTCATACTCCTCCAAATGGGAAATGGATTTTCTTTAATGAAAGAAAAATCATTTTTCTAGAGGTCTGGATTCAATTCTGTAGCATACTTGGAGAAACTGCATTTACAAGGCAGCCAAAAAGTATTCATTTTTATCAAAATTTCAAAATTATAGCCTGCCTTTGCAACACTGCAGTTTTTATGATGAAATAATGGAAATGACTGATTCTATCAATATTGTATAAAAAGACTTTGAAACAATTGCATTTATATAATATGTATACAATATTGTTTTGTAAATAAATGTCTCCTTTTTTATTTACTTTGGTATATTTTTACAGTAAGGACATTTCAAATTAAGTATTAAGGCACAAAGACATTTCATGTATGACAGAAAAGCAAATGCTTATATTTCGGAGCAAATTAGCTGATTAAATGTGGTCTTAAAACTCCATATGCTAATGGTTAGATGGTTATATTACAATCATTTTATATTTTTTTACATTATTAACATTCACTTACGGATTCATGATGGCTGTATAATGTGAATGTGAAATTTCAATGGTTTACTGTCATTGTATTCAAATCTCAACGTTCCATTATTTTAATACTTATAAATATTATTAAGCATACCAAAATGATTTAACTCTATTATCTGAAATCAGAAAAATAAACTGATGATATCTTAAGAATTGTTAATTTTATTTTATAATTTGATAATGAATATATTTCTACATATATTTACTTCTATTTTGTAAATTAGGATTTTGTTAATCAAATACATTATACTTATGACTAAGTGAAATTATTTCTTACATCTAATGTGTAGAAATAATATAAATTATATTAAAGTGTTTTCACGTTTTTTTGAAAGACACAACAGTTTTATGTTATAATGATTAATTCTGGATTTTTGGTTTTCACTTTATTGTAAAAGTTTAATGATTTAGCACAAAAGTTTGGTTTAGAAATTTTAGGTCTGCTACTCTAGTTTCTCATGAGTGAAATTCCTGTTAAATTGGTTCTGGTCAAGTTGCTTTAAACATACAAAAGCAAGGGCTAGTTACATCTGTTTCATTTCTCTTTATCTTGACCTGAAAACTATTTATGTTTTCATAGGTTCAATTTCCAAATGCATTGCAGTTGGCAAGGGTATATGGTCCTAGAGTTACAAGTTCTACTGAAGCCACAGGGACACAGGGAAACTGCATCTTTTTCCTAGCACTTAATGATACTGGCACATTTATCTGAGTTTTGGGGGCAAAAATTTTCAAACTGAATTGAAAAATAATTATAAAGTGCCTAGAATCCACCCCTGGCCAATTTAATAGCTTAGCTCTAAAGCAGTGACTATGTCTAATGGGGGAGGTGATTAAAATTTTGTCTAGTGTTATGGTTCTTAAATAAATAATTTATAATTATTATAACCATGGAAGATATTACAGCAATTTACACTCATACAAACAGAGTGCAGTAGTTTTTCTAATTCTGATACTGACATATTTAACACTGACAAGGCTGGAGGTGTAAGGGAATTGCCCCTGTTGGGGGAGGAGCCAACTGCGGTGACGCGGTAAGGCCACTTTTCAGCTGTACATATCAGAACATACTTCTTCCAGGGCCATGAATATACATGACCTCAAAGTCTGGGTCAGCAGGCCCATTAGCACACCTTAGGCTCTGGAGCACAAATAACTGGGGACCTTGATCCCTACAGTGGGAACTGTGAGGAAGGAACACCCTCTGTTTCCAAGCACCCAGTTTCAGGACTCCCCAACCTTTATATTTACCCTTACCATGGAGCCCCAAGATCACATCACTAACCTCTCCATTTGGTAGCCCGCTTCAAAACCCATATGACCATGAAAGAAAGCATCAGGACCAATTTGCTTTGTGACAAGACCTAGGCATTTCTTTTTCTATTTTGCCTAGGTCCTAGGAATGGCAAAGGTGCTCTGCTATTCTGCCTATGGGCATGTCACTTTCATTTTCAGCACCCTAAGAATATTCACTTGTGATACGTGACACTAACCCCTGAAATTTTCAGAAAAAATTATGTAAAGTTCAATGTAGTGTATCAGTTTTAATATTCTGAACGTTTTGTAATACTTCTCATACTTCCCACAAACCTATGTTAGTTAAAAAAAATACAGTAAAAATAAAAACAAACAAAAAACCCTTTCAAACCCTATGGTTCCTTTTGTATTCAAATTGGTTTTTGCACTTCTGTAGAGAAATTTATTTTCTTAAAATAAAAAGGCAATATTTTGACATTGACAGTAGCTAGATTAGAACTCAATTATTCTATACCCCAAATGAAAACAAATCTATTTCACTATAAACCACCATATACTCATTTAAGAATGTCAATGACCCTTTTGGGTCTGGTAGGACATTCTCACCAGAAAAAGAAAACTCACAATTTTGCATATAATTTCAGGGAGCTCAGGGTCTTCTTAGAGCTCATTCATAGAATCTAGTTTATCTTCCTTCTTAAGATAAAAATTATTTATGAAGTAATGAAGTATACTTATAAGGGCCTGCTTCCCAATTAATTAGTTTTTTGTTTTTTTTTTAAAATTTATTTATTTATTTATTTATTTATTTATTTATTTATTTATTTATTTATTTTTGGCTGTGTTGGGTCTTTGTTTCTGCGCGAGGGCTTTCTCTAGTTGCGGCAAGCGGGGGCCACTCTTCATCGCGGTGCGCGGGCCTCTCACTATCGTGGCCTCTCTTGTTGCGGAGCACAGGCTCCAGACGCGCAGG